>NW_023365704.1:211645-245741 GCF_000003815.2 Branchiostoma floridae
CGCTGAAGAAGTTTTGTTTCAATCCGGGGACGCTACCTTCTGGATGCATCGTCTCACTCCCACATGTTGGACACGGAAACTGTTCCTTGCCTTCAAGAGAATCATCACACAGTTACAATATATCAACGATGTTAGATGAGACCTGGCTTGTATACGTATACTACTCTCCAAGCAGAGGTTGAGTCGCGCAGATATAGTTGTTGTTGGAAAAATTACACCGGCGCTCCTCTTACAGTCCCGTTGTAATTTTTCCGACTACTACTATATCTACGCGACTCAACCTCTGCTTGGAGAGTAGTATACGTATACAAGCCAGGTCTCATCTAACATCCTTGATATATTGTAACTGTGTGATGATTCCCTTGTAGGGAAGGAACAGTTTCCGTGTCCAACATGTCGGAGTGAGACCATGCTTCCAGAAGGGGGCGTCGCTGGGTTCAAAGACAACTTCTTCATCGTGAGCTTGAGTGACACCATTCGGTCTCACAAGAGTTTGCTTAGCAAGGGAAACGACAAAGTGTCATGTGACCTCTGCGATGAAGGACTGGCCGTACAAGGCTGTGTCGTCTGTGAGGAGTTCTTGTGCGAGGAATGTTCTCGCGCCCACCGCCGCTACAAGCACACACGCGACCACGAAGTCGTCAACATGGCAAAGCTGAAAGAGCAGCTGATCACCAAGATGAGGTCGTTCAAGTCGAGTTCGCTTCCAGTATGTCCGAAACACCGGGACGAGAAGCTGAAGTTTTACTGTGAGCAGTGCAAGCACCCCATCTGTCGAGACTGCACGGTACTGCAGCACAAGGATCACAAGTATGGCTGCTTAGCAGACGCCGTGGGGGATGTGCGGGCAGATATTGAAGATAGACTGGAAGCCGCCATGCAGAAAATCATTGAAAATCAAGACGTCGAAAGTATGATTACATGGAAGCAATTGGAACTAGAGGACAACAGCAAAAAAGCTGCAGAAGACATAGATACCGCAACAGAGGAAGCAATCAAGTATTTGAGACGCAAGCAGGTTGAACTGAAAGACAAGTTAGCGACCGTGACAACCGACCGTTCCAAGCTGCTCTCTGCTGCAGCGGACAGTGTTGAGAGCACCTTACTAGTAGGCTGTCTGTCGAGCGCGGTGGACTTCTCGCGGAAAATAGTAGAACACGGTAGCGACTTTGATGTCATGAACGTTCACTCGGACATCACAGTACGCCTCGATCCTCTGCTGAAAGGTCTGACCCCAAACATCCCTAACTGCATCAGCAATGTCGCGTTCAATCCTAGGAGCAAGGATAAGGAAAGCAAGGAAAAAGAAGAAGACATTATTGGCGACATTGTCTTCGAAGAAATGCATGATGGAAAATTGGAAGGAGAAGAGAAAGGGGCGCAAGCCGTGGGAACCTATCGTGTTACGAGCTTTGCAGGCTGGCTTACCCGAGGATGGGTTCCGATGAATTGGAGGGGATCGACGAAGTAGAGGACGTTTACAAGTTACGGTCAAGGTTGAAGAGGTTTACAAATTTTACAAGGCTTAATTCACCTTGAGTATTCACCTTGAGAGACAGCCAGTAGGTACCCGTTAGAGTAATGAGGCTGTACATAGTTAAAAGCTCTATTTATATTAATATTATGGTAGAACTGACTCACTGGGACATGCGGCTTTCTGACATCACTAAATACTATCAGTCACATATTTGTCAGCACAGCATAGTTTCAAATGGTGGGAGAGCACAGAACTATGACAGATTTATGTAAAACAAGCAAGAACTTGACTTTGGAGTATATTTAACATAGTATGATATAGTAGGCTTCTCAAACTCTCCTAGAAAGTTAAACATTATGTTGTGGCAGTTTTTTTATTAAAGTGATTGACAACAGGTCAGTTTACTTTGCTGGAAAGTCAATTCCATATCACCGCAGGATTTTCAGAGAATACTCAGTGCATTTACCTACATATGCTCATTTTGCAACCGCTTTGTACATTCTACGATCTACAGTATTGTCATGAAAATCTTTTTTGGGGTAACAGTGTACAGAATACTTTTCTGAGCCAGGTTGCACAGTCTGCAACCTGGGGCAAAAACTAGGTTGCACAACTTAATATCAAGTTGCACCACCTACAATTCACTAATTTCTGAAAAAAAAGGTACAATACATACATTTTTGGTTGATTATGAAACGGAGCTGCCTCAGTCCATTTATTTCTTCCAAGTAAATTGACGACAAAATCAAATTCTGAAGCTCAAAATCTTCAAATGTAAGTTGCACCCTGTGCAACCTGAGTTTAGAAGTAAGTTGCACCAAGCAAAAAGTGGTTGCAGTGTGCAAGTGGGTATTTTGCATGCTGTTGCTGGGTAAACTGATGAAAATTGGTAAGCTTGCTGGTGATAACCATGTACTAGTATTATGATTGTATCAAAATGGCATAAGTATCCTTATATACTTTGATGATTCAAGAACTTAAACTTGTCACGAACTTGTTACAATTGTTACGTTGATTACATGCAGGGTATTATAAAAAAAAGAAATTCACAAAAAAAAAAAGATACAAATGTAAGCTATCAAATATGTTCGAAAAGAGACATTACAACCTGTGAAAAATATCAGAAATACAGTCACAGGTGTACATTCTTGTAGTTCTGGTATTTCGTAACACTTCTTTGGTGCATGCACTTGTCATTGTAGCCCATAGGGGGATATACAATATTGTATTTAATGTGTCAGTGTGTTTGTGGTCAGCATAACTTCAGAACCTGTGGATGGATTGTGAATTTATCTATTAGTTAATTTGAATAACAAGTAATATCAAGGTCCTCCCTTTGATCCAAGAGTGGCACCCATCTCCCATTCAATGACCCTTGGGCCACACAAGTTTTATTTGCGCCATCACGACAACAAGGAGTAGTCCGCTGATAGTGGTGTGTGTTCAAGTACTACATTATTGTGTAGTCCTCTAAACTACTAAATTTCCCAAATGCTGAGTGATAAGCAGAGAAAGGAGTACTTTGGTGATTTACGATTTTTCTACTCTCCAAGCACAGGTTTGGCTCCTTCTGTTAGTTGGTTGTTGTTGTTTTTAAACGTTTTGTTTTATGCATTTTTATCGGGTCTCCTATTTTGTGCTGTTTTCTTTTGTTTTTGGCTGGAAGACATTTTAGAAAAAAATTTTAAAAAAGCACAAAATAGAAAGCCCGATAAAAACTCATAGCTTAAAACACAGCCGTAGCCGAAACTCTGTTTGAAGAATATAATCTTCAACATATAGGAAAAGGTTGTCTATTTTTGTTTCTTTTACTTAATGATCTCCACGTAAACAAGACCTGATTTCAAGGTGGGACCCGAAAGCCACTCAACTTCTCAAGGTTTCGGGTTACATTGTATACTGTAACGGCATCTCTTCTGCCAAGGTCAGAAACATCATGATGGAGACCAGCTCAATTGCTCACTATGAGCGAAAACTAACTGACCCACTAGGCGAAGCAGGGGTTACATAGGCTATTAGGGAAATTCCCTACTCCTGGGCTATGCGGGCGAGAAAGAGAGTTTTACCGCAACTACTCCCTTTTTGTCGCATGCAACTCCGAGCCAATGAAAGAACTGGGCGGGCGGGCAGCACCTTAGCACCGTAGAGACATCTGGAAGCTCACGATGGTATATTTACCACCATCATGCATATCCCACAGGGCTACCATGGTCATGTATACAGAGGTTGTCCCAGAATACCTCCTAGTCACAGTACGAACATGCCCTGTTCACGCAATCACACACAAAGGCGGGCGTGTTCGGTCAATTGCGCAACTGTGTCACTGTACACAAGTGTATCATGTTCCACTATACCTAACATACAACTGTGTGTCAGAAGTACTCTCCAAGCAGAGGTTTGACTCAGTCTGTTTTTTGACGTTTTTAGTCGTTTTTATCCGGCTTTTATTTTTTTACATGGCCGTGAGACATAAACGTTATAAAAACGACTCAAACAACGTAAAAATAAATCCAGCTGGAGTCTAACCTCTGCTTGGAGACTATGCCCGAAGTACAAATTACTAGTTTCATATAAAGAACTAGTACTATATATAGTTATTGTACTTAGATTATTTAGAACTTCCCAGAATTCCTTATCATCCTGACCTGTTCTTAGCTTGTAAGACCAGGAACGTACATTTAAAGTCTTCTCCGTTCATTCATTAGAATCAATTTTAAATGTCTTAGTTGTGTCACTTTCAATACTAATAATTCTGAAGTAATATCAAAGACAATAGTGTGTAATACAAATATTATTGAACAACGGATTAATAAGTCCACGTAACGTTAGTTTTTATCGTCCAAATCTAACGTTATTTGCATTATATTTAGGTGACCTGGTGACCTGGCTAAGGTTCATAATAATACCCCCCTCCCCCCTCCCAAACTGTCTTGTGCATGTGAAGAAGACAAGGGCGAGGACTTCGTTCATAACTTAGATCTCAAAAGCCGTATTATATCAAAGATCATATACTGTTTCTGCACGGGGCGGTACGTTTTAGAAAGTACCGGATATGCAATACAAACAAATATACATATCGTTTCACCTCTCGGCCTTTTCTTTGCTTGCACTGCATCATGTATTTGTATAAACGTTGATTTATAGGTGGTGTCGGTAACTTGAGTAGGTGCTGCACGTTGAAAAAGGATATACCCCCATGACTCCCATGTTTTACCCCGCAGAGCTCACACGGACCGCACACACGTGAATCCGCCCCGTCCCACGCGCACGTGTCCCCGCAACGTCACACCAGTAACGCCACCTGATTGGCCGAGGCTAATTCGATCACGCAGACGAAAAGGGCTCGCCGAAGGCGGGAACCAATCAAACGCATGTACAGGACACCGGCCCACATGGCTACCACGATACGACCCTCGACGATACTGTAAAATGACCGTGATTTGGGCAACTTTATTCTATTTGAGGGGTTTTTCAGTTTTTAGAAATTAAAAAACCTTTACAGTTTAGAGAAACAGTCAAAAAACTTTATAGCAACTTTTCTAATAAAGTAATAAAGATTCTTATTTCTAACGAAAAAATCAATTTTATAATAACTATATGCTTTTTGTCTCAAAACATGTGACATAGAAAACCCTTTTTCTGTCCTAAGTGGACTTTACCGTTTCTGGCACATCTTATGAGAACGAATCTTGGCATAGCATACCATCCTCGGAACAGGTCCAAGAACGCACGTGTGTGTGAGAGCGAACTACATATCCGCCACAGTTTTAATCTATTTATAGGTAAGTGGAATGTTTGTTCATTTGTTTGTTTTTCCCTCATGTTTATACCTAGATTACAATATAATTATCAGGCGCCCGATGTCTTAAAATTTCATGATCTTTCATTGACCGAAATTTCGGAATATTTTGGTGACACATAAACTTTGAAAATATAGATGATGGTATTCACAAGAGAGATGTTTTGCATGTGTTGTGTGTACGTTAGGTCCGATCTTGTGCGCAGTCGTGCGATTGACGTACGATATATTTTTGTCCTGCAATTGTAATCTTCAGTGACACAAACACACGTACCTTACAGTCTACCAGACTATACTATACCGTAAAGTGGGAAATGTTCACTTGTTTTAAATTTCGCAGTGGGTAGAAAATTGAGTGTATACTCTCGGTTATTTTTGCGTGGTTGATACTGCTAAATGCAGAGTTTTACTGTAAATGGCTTTTATTTCGAGATGAAGCCGTTACCGTGAAAACCTCGAATATAACGTTAAAACAATCACGAATATTTTTCCATTTACAGTAAGACTACTGTCACAAAGTAGCGCTGAAATGGGCGATTTGTTGCCGTAAACATATACAAAACGGAATGACAGTTGACGTTACATCAAGGAAATTGGCTATGTATTCATACATTTTTTTTCAGTTGTATTTTCCTCTCTCTCTTTTTTTCTTCTTTTAATCCTATAATTTACCCATTGTGTGTGGTACAATGACCCAACGTATCATGTTGAACACTAGCGACATTATACAAAGAACGCAGTTCATGATTTTGTGTTAACGTTATATCTAAATATTTTCCCTGTTTTTTGTTTTGTTTTTTGCTGGTAGGAGTTCGCTTCTCTTGTTGTTGTTGTTTTAGCAATATTGTAGTTTACTTTGTATGGCTATTTATAGCTTAGCTAAAAGCCGTTAGAAAAATGCATACCTAACCGAAGACTTGATGAAGCTTTATACTCTCGTTCGATGTTGACACAAACATATAACGTTATATGTATGTAGCTCAATTCGAATTTTCGGTCTTTTGCTTTTGCATGCGGTCATGTATACTAGCATGTGAATAAGACAAGGACGGGGATTTATGGTGGGAAAAACGAGAGAAATAACTACACAAGTGGGATTCGGTTGCCTGGTCCGTAGAAAATTTACTGTGATTGTTGAAACTTTAGCGTAATCACTAGGGGTGGCAAAAGACATCTCAGCATAAAAGTCTGCGAACATAAAAATCACCCTACCATGCGCCCAACGAAGATACGAACGTTAGCACCCTCTTCGTTAGTTAGCCCCATATATATCTAAACCAAAAGTTTCTAAACGTCATCCTGGGAGGCCTTCTTTTGAAAGCTATCGTCTGTTATTGGTTGCAAGGTCATATGATGCAAGGTAATATGACACACTGTGTCCTTCAATAAGGACGAACGCTGACGATGGAATATAAGAAGGAGGCCGTTGTTACTTGGGTGGGCAGTAAAGCTAGTTCACCTTTATCCGAGGGGGTATCCTATATCCATTGTTTTAAAAAACAGGGTATTTATTTAGGGATATCAAATCAGCGGAAGCGGTTTCAAACAACGGTACTTTGAAAACATTGCAGTATCAAATTATCATCAGGCTTTCGACTTGATATCCCTAAATACATTTATTCAATTCAATTATTTATTTATTTGTTCAGCTGCACATTTTATTTAGACAACGGATATAGGTTACCTCCCAGATAAAGGTGAACCAGCGTTAAGGTGGGGATGCATTTCGCCTTGACTCTTTTGGTCAGTCGGATTGTCTTAGGAACTCTTAATGAAAATATGCCGACAAACCATTCGAATTGGAAGACCTAGCTACGCAACGACAAATGCTATTTATTTGTTTACAAAGTTCGAACTTAGGACGCCAGCATTTGAAGATAAGTTGTTGCTATGCAAGTAACACTATTCGAAGTCAATGCATATAGCATGTGCATTAGCATGCATATATATAGTGTACCATTGCAGCTATATGCCGGAAAAGTATATGTCAAACCCTGGTTTATTATACATGTTTAAGCATGTATTACACAAACTCTCGCAGCCAGGGACTCGCAATAGGGGGTCAGTTTGAGAAGCCACTAGTAGCGCATGCTATTCTCCAAGAAAAGGTTAGGTTTTGGCTTGTTTTGAGAATTTTTTTAGATGGCCATATCTATGTAATTTTGTCAGGTTTCCCTGAATTTTTTGTCCGCCGATCAGAGTTAGAGCCTAACCTCAGCTTGGACGACGATTTAGTCGGACTGTTTGGTCAAGTCGTTGAAGTTGACGTGTCGCACAACGGTTTCTGTTAGCACAGGTGTCTGACCAGATCTGGCGACCAAAAGTACACACGACGTCATTGACACACATACGCCCAGTGTAACGTTATATACTGTCGCCCCAAGTCAAGTGTTCTGTGCACTTTAATTTCAATGGTAGCCGCAGGTGACATCCAAGGACCACGTGCTGAGGGCGTGTCTACACTTCAGTTTCACGTGATCAATCACGTGACACGTCATGAACATTATTTGTCCCCATACCCCGTCCCCAGTAGTACTTTAAACAGGGTATAAAGTCACAGTACTTGACAAATTTTGTAGTCAGTATTCTTCTGTGAGGTGGAAGCTGTGTATTGAACGTTGCTTTGTAATATGACACTCACTTAAAAATCCATGCAGACCCTACCAATGCATTTCCTACACGTGTGCACGCTTCCTTTATCATGTAAAGTTTCGGCATAAATGAGGGCAATAATTTATAAGCACACAAAGAAGGCCAATTGTTCACAAGATAATAGATAACACATAAGAAGACGAGTTTGTCTTGTCACCCCTAAAATTAGTTTTGGAACCTGAATTTTGTCAGACCTTGTCAAACACATTGTTTTCAGCCATTGGCTGAGATTACGCCCGTACTTCATTTGAGTACTAACTTGTTAGTACTTTATAGCAGAATACAAAATGCTTTTTGATATTATGTAGGACTAGTGTGTACTTTATCCTATAATGTGAAGTAGCATTTCTTACTTCCTAAAATCAACGGCCAAATAATGTTCTAATTCACCATCTCATGCGGCTAAAGAATTAGGTAAACTGTAGTCTGGTATCCAGCCGTATTATATAGCTCCCGTGTCATTCGGGAGCTATATAATACGGCTGGATACCAGACTGCAAGTCAACAACACTAACTACAATAACAATTTACCATTCTTATCACAAGACTAGCCTGTGTTTACACAAGAAACTTTTATCAGATAAAAGCTCAGCGTTGTACACAATCTCTCGCTTACCTCGCTAACTGTGTCAATAGCCCCTTCCCCGACATAGGACGGGGGTCATTAACCCCAGTGGTCTGCGGTCATTAACCCCTGCGGTCGGCGGCTATTTTAGTCAGACCAATTACTTCTTCACATCTCCTCG
The DNA here is from genome assembly GCF_000003815.2 of Branchiostoma floridae. Taxonomy (NCBI): domain Eukaryota; kingdom Metazoa; phylum Chordata; class Leptocardii; order Amphioxiformes; family Branchiostomatidae; genus Branchiostoma; species Branchiostoma floridae. The sequence goes on from NW_023365704.1 coordinate 220,320, forward strand.
GAGATGATTCAACACCTAAAAATAACGCCTTTCTCACTACACACTTGGGCAAAACTCCTTCCTATAGTAATAATTTCATGATAGCTGACTTGAGTTCCTTTGTATTTTTTCCTCAGGTTGGTTTCTTCCGAGATCTTTTCCAAAACAGAGATGTCTACATCCATGTTCTGGTCGGCATTCTTGGTCATGGTGGTCATCCCGAGTGCCTGGAGTGCCGTCACACTCCGCCAGGTGTCCTCAGTGTACCTACCGCACGGATTTGAGTTTGACGGTACGCCCCTGTATGCCATGGGAGACCACGGCGCCGTAGAACAAATCACTTACGATGCAAGGAACCACCACATATACACCGTAGGTATGTATAAACAAATCGCTTTTTGTTGTTACCCCTGGAACTGTTTATATGGTACTGTTTATAGTTGTGTTTGTGTTGTGCTTGTGTTTTCTTGTGTAAGTGGGTAGGTACTAAGGTCATTTTTGGTCCCCCTAGCAGCGTTGTCGGGTAGTGCAGCAGTACAGATAGACTGACACCCCCTTCTTGAAAGTAGTTTGGTACAATCCATGGACAGTCGTCCTGACGAATTTTCCCTTATTTGGAAGACATAGTTGTGATTGATTAAAGGGTGAAGGGAAAGATCACTACACTAGTAACACTGTGATATCTAGGGCTAATATTAAAGGGCTAATATTAAAGAAATTCGGACGTATATAAGATTTTCTGTTTCTTGCTTCATAACTTAACTATAGCCATTGTAAATAATTATTCTATTGCCCTATATTTGAAACCTTCTTTTGGTTATTGCTGACTGTGTTCTATAAACAGTATAAAAGTCCCTAATTGCACACTCCATATATGCCAATGTGCAAATATCCAGATGGTGCAATGAAGCGAAGTTATCCGGGTGGACCGCACCACCGCGGCATTTTTGGTGCAATTAACAGAACTGTGCGGTTATCCGTTGTTGCAATTAACTGGTTTCTACCGCATCAGCTAAATATGCTTGCCTCCATCTTACCAAACCTCCAGGTGACGCGACCATTCTCAACATAATCGACATCCGGTATCCGAGCGCACCGAGGGTGGTGTTCCGGCAGTATCTGCCAGGGCGCGCTACTGACATAGACTCCTGCGGGAACTACATAGCGGTGGCCTTGCAGGCCGAACCCATCACAAGACCCGGGACGGTGGCCATCTACGAAATGTACGACCCAGTCAATAACGACTTGCGTCTGATCCATACAATTCAAGGTAGGAGGCTTACTTTTTCTGAACATTTTTGTCATTTATATCTTGTATGTCATACACTTATGTTTATCCTCACTAAGGGAAACATATTTCTATATTGTTTTTGCTCCGTTTTTTTTTTTTTTTTAAACATGGTATATGACCTGAACTATACAGGTGGCTATCACTATGGTTACGGGAGGTGTAGCAGACTATGGTGTTTGATTACATAATATGTAGCAAGTGGTAGGACAGAACAAGAGGGGCCGGTCACCATATACATGTATGAATGTGTTTTGAGCAAGGATAAACCAAGGCATTTTACCTCCTTGGATAAACAAAGCGGTAGTTTGTGATAGTATACCGTCATATAAGGGCAATATCTGCTTGCAAATGTTACATTTCTAGTTGAAGTCTTATTGCTTGAAAGTTGTATTATCACCACAGAAAAATAGCTTTTTTTGCAATTCAGACAGTATAAAAATTGTGTATCTTATTTTATGATTTTCATCCACAGTTGGCCCCCTACCGGATATGCTGAAGTTCACCAAGGACTGCCGAAAGTTGGTCACGTGTAACGAGGGCGAACCCGCGAACACCGAGTCGGGAGACATCGTGGATCCCGAAGGCTCGGCGACGATTATCGAGTTCAGGTCGGGTTTCCTCGCCAACGAGATCGAACCCATCGTCCGGACAGCAACCTTCCACAAGTTCGAGCAACAGTAAGCAATTTCTCTGTTTGTTTGTTTACTAGTTTGTTTGTTTGCTTTGTTTTGCTGTAGCATTATGACCAATAAAAACAAGGAAAGTTCCATTTCTAAAATACAGAGAAAGGTATGGAACACAACAATCTCATTAATATCTTTAGTCGGTCATGTTGTCTAAAGTTTCTGTCAATCAATTTTGTGGGGGGATGAACCATCTAATATTTTGATGAATACAACATTTCCAAAATAACGTATTATTCGTAGAACGTAGATTTGCGTCGACAATCTGTTTTGAATCAAATTCTGCCTAAAAAGTAAAGAAACAAGACACAGGCATGACCAGGACAAAAGAAACAAAAAATGTAGTTTCGCTGAAGTACCAAGGTCAGCCGCATGAGGGCCTTCACCATCGTGCTCACATCACCCCCCCCACACACACACACACACACACCAATTATTATCACAATCCATACAGAGATTCATACGTTATTGCTATAGACACACATACACACAAAGAAACAAACCAAAACTTACATTTCATGTAAAATACCTCAAGTTTTCATGGTGGTAAAAAATCTTTTGTTTTGTTTTTACGCAGTGCTTACAGGTATCAAGCGAAGGGACTAAGGTGGTTGTTCCCGGAAGTGACGCATGGTCCAGAGAACAACACCGGGGTGACCAGGTTCAGCCTGTCGCAATCCCTGGAGCCGGAATATCTGGCGTTCAGCCACAACGAGACCAAGGCATACGTCGTGCTTCAGGTAAGACCACAAAATGTCGTGTACTCCGGGAGGGAGGTTCACCTCTGATGGAGGTACTGTTTTTGGTTATGTAGTACTTTGTACCTATGACTCAAGATCATTTTGGTGGGTTTCAATTAATTGTGCTACGTCAAAAAAAGGTAGTTACTGAGGTTTGGATGAAGCATGACGATTTGTGTCCCACTTGCAGTAATTTCAGGTACTGTAGTATTATGGGTCGACATCCTTTTCCTGACCTTAGTGTGGTATACATGACATTTCACCGTGGACATTTTATAGTTCACGGAAAGCTATTATGGGCCGGGATTGATATACTAGTAGCCGGGATTGAAAAAGAAAGGATGATCAATATAATCTGTTATGGCTAAGGCTATGGCATTTATAAGTGTACAAAAACTTTTGTCTTTGCCTTTAATTTGTTAAAGAGAAATTCACGATTAAGATTGTTTATCAACAAGATGGATGTGGCCCTCGTGCCTTGTGATACAAAATAATGTTGTGCTATTGAGTCTATTGGGAGCTCCTACAACTGTTAAAACGTCATTGGGATGTAACCACTGAACGTTAAAATATTGTTAATCTGTGCTACAGGAAAACAACGCCATAGCCGTGCTCGACATGGAGACTGCGAGTTTTGAAGAAATCTACCCCCTCGGGTCCAAATACTGGGGCACAGCGAGCCTGGACACAAGCGACGAAGATGGAGGTAAAGTTGCAAGGCTGGTTCAAACAGGCTCTCGCGTCCTGTTTTCGGTTTCTTTCTCTTCTTCCTCTCCCTCTTCTCCAAACAAATTTTGAATGTCAACAACCATAGTTACTTAAAAATTGCACGCCATTCGGTTACATCATGTAGCATTAGAACAGAGCTGGAAGAGGTGGACACTATAGATGAGACATGTGTTTGTTCTTCTTTTCTTAACCTCCTTGGTTTGAGTACTACAATAAAGAAACCAGCTGTTTGCGTTTGTTAGACTTAGACCATGTGTATAGGTTAGACTACATATTTGCTTGCAAATGTTTTACGTTTTAGTTACCTTCGGGGTATTGTGTAATATATGCTGACTTTCCTCCCTTACCCCTTGTTACCGTGTAGGAATCAACCTCCGTGAGTGGCCGATCTACAGCATGTTCCAGCCGGACGGGATGAAGAGCTTCACCCACCGCGACAGACACTACATCCTTACCGCTAACGAGGGCGACAACAAGAAGATCCAGATAGGCGGGGAACGATTCACCGACATTGTCAAGGGGAGAGATATAATGAAAGGTATTGAGAGAAACGTACTTATTAACTGTATAATTAGTGCTAGTCGCCAAATTTCATCGGACAATTGGCGAATCGGCGCAAATTTCAGCATGATATCACTACTTTTTCCTCAGATGTTTGAAAGATTTGAAAAAACCATGTCCATGACGTTCGAGGCGCGGTAATTTTGTTTGTAAAAGTCACGTGTTTTTACAGGCCACATGGAAAAATTGGCGCAAATTTGTAAAGTTGGCGCAATTTCATTGCGCAACTCGGCGGAGTCTGTTAAGATGTCTGCTTTAGTACCTGCTTCCGGATCCATCCATGCATGTGTGTGTGTGTGAGTGTGTGTGTACGTGTGTGTGTGTATGTGTGTGTGTGCGTGTGTGTTCAAATGTGTGTGTGTGTACATGTGTGACACTGTACGTGTTTCCAGTGTACGAGTGCGCATGTGTGTGTGTGTAATTATAAGTGGGTTCCTGTGCACGTGTGACTTTGTGTCCTAAGTGTTTGCGAATACAAAATCATAGCCTTATCCTTCTTCACTCAAGAAAAAATGTCTTGTCCTCATCACACAGACTCCCTTCTCGGAGCCGACTTCACCTCCACCCGCGTGAAAAGAGCTCTGAGCGACGAGACCGAGCTCGCCTGCACCCACTTCAGCACCTTCGACGGGAAGGACCGATGGAACCACGAAAAGTTCTCGGCACTCCACGCGTTCGGGGGCCGAGGATTCTCCGTGTGGGACGCGGAGGACCTGAGCCTGGTGTGGGACAGCGGAGACGACGCAGAGAGGATGATCTCCAACTACCATCCGGACATCTTCAACTCCTACTACAAGGAGTCGGCCCTCGACAAAGACATCAGGAAAAACTTCGACAAGACTTCATGTAAAAAGGTGAACACACATTAAAATCATGAAAATAAAAACCTATATACCTAACCAACAATAAAGACATGAAATTAAGTTCATCTGTGACGGTAGTCAACATGATACACAAAAAAAAGCGCTTACCAACAAGCTTTCGATCAGTCCTCTGATCCTTATCAAGTTAGAATCACCGGAACGGAAGTGTGACGTCAGCAAATGGTCAAAGTGGGACTTGTTGGGACTTCTGATAAGAACCAAAACTTAACTTGAAGTCGAGGTAAAGACTAAATAAGGTATAACTACAGCCTTCGTTCCTAACGTCAATGTATAACGTGAATGAAAGATATAATTTTCCCCATATCTTTAGCCTTCACAACTTAAAATCTTGTTTTCTTTCATATTATTTTGGCGACGCCTCAGGGGCAAGCCTAAAAGTATGTACACATCTTTTCTAGGGACCAGAAACGGAGGCTGTTGCGATAGGCTCGGTCGGAGACCAGACAGTTTTGTTTGTAGCAAACGAGCGATCCTCCACCATCATGCTGTACACCCTGCCGGACACGGACCTCATTTCACCGGTCTTCCAGAGCATCTACTGGCCAGGAAAACTTACCGGGACCTGGCGGGAAGCGTACGAGTCACGCACGGTCGGCGATGTGGACCCAGAAGACCTTAGGTACATCTAAAATCAAGCACTCTATCTTCGCAATCGCTCACCGTCAATAGAATTAAAATTAAGTTGATATCTCCATGAATGGTTAATCAAAGTAAACAAACAATCAAATGCGTCGCGAAGCTTATTCAGTGACCTAGTATCTAGGTACGTATTGAGCACTGGGGCTACTTCTGTGAGTAGGTTGTGATAGAAAAGTGTTTCCAAACTCTTTGTGCTCTATATCTTGCTGTAGCTAGTTTAGAGATCACAACAGAAGCTTCTTGTCGAATGCTACATCACTCGCATTTTTACCTTCTTTTTTTTCTGTACTACAGATTCGTTTCCTCAGAAGACAGTCCTAACGGCAGACCGCTTCTCCTGGTGGCCGGCACAGTAAGCGGGACAGTCAGCGTGTACGAGGTCTACGACGACACCGACGTAACGGTATGTTCCCCACATCACTGTTGTTCTAAAACTAAATCATTGGCCATTGGTATATATGTTCTCATAATATTGTACAGGCTATTTTAGAACACAGCATGAAGCGCTTACCAACAATTTTTTTTGATCTTCTAAAGTTGAAATGACCTGTTGCTTAATATGTCACCTGACCTGAAAGTAAGTGTGAGTCAAAGGAAGGAAATAGAAATAATTGGTATCGGCCCCCCTACTTGGTTGGGGGATGGTCGATATGAATATCTGTGGCCAATTTTCTCCTCTGCCGGCTAAACTCCTTCCCCAGCTTATGTTATTGTCTTATGCCACGGAGGAATCTGCTTGGAGATTAATGAATATCCTGTTATATAGTTAGCAATTTTTTCAGATATTATTTCCTTCCTAGTAGATTACTTCACGATCACACCAATATTGCTTTGTCTCCATAGGCATCCGCTGGTCTGGTGCTGCCCGGTATCCTAACGACGTACCTCACCGCGATCGCCCTCACCGTGTACACCGTGCAGTAGCGACTCCTAGCGAGATGATGACGAAACGTAACCGTCCAAGACGTTGTTGCTGGTCTTCTCCCTCACAGTGCCTTTATGTTAACGGCAACTGCTCTTGCATTGGGTCCACAAATGTCATGTTTATAAACAGGACAGAGAGAGGGAGAGGAGAGAAACAGAGAATTTACCCCCTATCAAATTTTCACTCGCATAGCCTATGAAGTGAATATTTTATTATGCACATTCGCACAAATGCAACGCAACAACCGCAATGCATATGATGTTTGCACATACTTTTGTGTGGCATTTTCTTTAAAAGTTGCTAGAAAATATTGTTCTGAGATCGGGGTGGGTATATTGTATGCTAAATGTTCTTTAGGGCTAAATATGTGTCTATTTCCTTTTTGTTGTCAGAAGGTCTTTATTTATTAATTTTACAGTGGCCCAAGGTCACTTGTGTTTTTTTGTTGTTGGTTATTTCATATGCATAATACTATTTTCATTTTTTTGTCAGTTGTCATGTTTACCTTGAAGTTCACAGTAATGTTTTTCCTTCGTACTTCTTCTCCTTCTTCTCCAAACAAATACATGAAAGGTCAATGACCTGGGCCAGACAGCTGTCACCATGGTGACCGATAGAGTAGCAGACTCCCAGTGGTGTTCAGTTACATAATGTAGCAAGTGGTAGGACTGAGCTGGATGATCTAGTTACCATGTATACAATGATGAAGGTGTTAGAGCAAGAATGAAAAACAAAACGTTAACTTGATAGGCTAGACCTTATAAAGGTAATGAATTTGAATTATGAATTTGCTTACAAGTGGTACCTTTCTACTTTAGCTTTTACTGATTCTCAACGATCGCAAAGAAACGCTAAAAATACCGTGCTTTGCGCTTAGCAACACATTCCAGTTTATATTTTCGTTATACAGCTTTATGAATATTTTTATACCAGGATAGAAGTAAGCTGAAGAGCCATTTCAATGCTGTTGTATGTTGAAAACAATCCATCCAAAGTTAACGAATTTGAGTTACAGTTTTCACCTTACTCTAAGAAGGCTGTAAAAGTTGCATTTGCATTTGTCTTGTGTTTGGATGTAGATAATCAAAGAAGATAACTTTACGTTTGGGACCGCATTGTAAGCAGCGACACCTATACCTGCAATATGGAATAGCACCCAAACTCAGACTGTTGATTGTATATAGTCACTGGTTGTGAACCAACAATCTTGTTATTAATTCATTTGAATGAAAAATTGCTATAATATGTGCCTGTGGAATAGTGGTACACGCCTGTAGATTGTTTTTGCTGAAGTGAATAAAATAGAAAATCACGCACTTTCATTAGTGTTTGTTTTTTCTTTTTCTTTTATATTACAGTAGACGCCAGTTAATTGCACATCGGATAATCGCACACTTCTGTTAATTGCACGAAATCCGCAAATCCCACAGCGGTACGGTCCAGCTTAAGAACTTCGCTTTGTTGCACCATTCGGATAATTGCACGAAACACACTGGCAAATGCGATGTGCAATTAAGCGGCTTCCACTGTATCTCATATAAACCAGCTACATTCCATGATAGAAATTTTAAACACGTACGTGACATATTCAACTAAGAAAGAGGAACATTTTAAGTGAAAATTTGCAAAATGAAAAATTTAGGCCTATTTTTCATAATTAATGCAAAATAATGTAATTCCACGAGAATTCCATACCTCTGGTATTTATTTCTTGACAGTGATAATCGTTTTATATTGATTATGCAAATAAGCATCCTATTTGCATAATGAATCAGAAAGTGTAAGATAACGCTTCTCTTTCAAGATATGACCGTCGTACATTCAACAACCTGTGTTATTTGAGAAGAGGAGAAGATTAACTGATATATGAATTAAACTTTAAACCTTTTCAGATTGACCTACTTATACGTAAGGCCTGGTTGATTCGGCCCATCTTCCTCAATAGGAAACGCCGTACCACCTACTTTTAAAAAAGGTGGCAAATGATCACCAATGCCATGTTGCCTCACTTACTCAGAGATCAATTCACCTTATCAAGCTCTGTCACATGCTGTTTACTCTGTGGCTACAGTTTAACGCAGCTTGAGATTGTGCTACAGCAACTGTGAAAAGGGGTGCCCCATCGGGAGTTTACTGGTTTATTTCTAAGTTTTTCGGTGACCGGTGCCCAAATCCAACGTGGCCCTGTGGCTACGAGCCTATTTATAAGCACGGGTAGCCCCCCGAATTCCTTTTTAAAAAAAATCAACCCAGGACCAGGCGACAAGTAGACAAATGGGACTTACACAGCACGAAAACGAATATTTAAGCCTACTTTCCGAAATACTTAAATGTAGCCTAAAGGTGGGAAAATATTTCCGCAGAGTTTACGGTATCGTAAAGACCACGTAAAAACCATGGTTTTACATTTCCGTAACCTTTCCGTATTCGTTAAGGCAAATTAAATACATGTGATATCTTTACATAACCTTTAAGCATCCTTATATGTGACGTATAGATGAAACGGGTATTTCTTATGTACAAAAAACATCTACAGGCTTTGAACCGACTATACGTTCACATGCAATCAGTTGAACTTCGCCTTTTTTTAATATTTTCGTAGTTCTCTAAGGTGAAAATTACATATAGAAGATAATATCTTTTCATTGCATTTCCGTTATATTTGATCTCATTTTACATACTCTTATTAGTATAGGTCTATGGAGACCGCCCCCCCCCCCCCTTTTATGAATAGGTGAAAAAAAAAAATGTCAGAATGGTAGCGTTTATCTTTATTTTTAAGAAGAGGCATTACTTTTACCAAATTAAGAGTATTTTCCGCTCAATATACCACATGCGCCTCTCACTAAAGCAGCGGCTTGAACTGATTAGCTCCTTTTGTGTTAGCGTGTTAAGTTAAACCAAGAAAAGCAAATCTCCTCCTGTGTGAAACCTACATATAACAGATAAAGTCTTTCCGATGTCATTCCGTTACATTTGAGCTGACTTTACATAATATAGGTGGGAAAAAGATGTCGGAAAGGTAGCGTTTATCATTACTTAAAGAAGAGGCATTGCTTTTACCAAATTATGTGTTTTATCCTCTCAATATACCACATGCGCCTCTCACTAAAGCAGCGGCTTGAACTGATTAGCTCCTTTTGTGTTAGCGTGTTAAGTTTAACCAAGAAAAACAAATCTCCTCCTCTGTGAAAGCTACATATAATCGATACAATCTTTCCGATGTCTTTCCGTTACAATTGAGCTGGGATGGAATATTAATTACCAACATCTACTTTTTTTCACGTATTGATGAATAATATCATACAAATCAGGTCCATATTTGCATAGTCTATATCTAATAATGTTCCTTTACCCTGAATCAAATCTTGTGAAACACATTTCACAAGGAAGACTAACTTAAGTTGGAATGACCTATTAAATTTACCATTCAACCGATGATATTTTTAACAGTCCACGCTTACACAACATATTTGAATCCACAGTACTAACAATTTAGACAAACGTACTATATACACGTACGAACGCGCGCGCGCACACACTCACACACACACGCACGCACACACGCACGGACGCACACATACACACTCACCAAATGCATAGTTAAGTAGATAACTTTTGAAATGCCGCATCGTAATAGGTTATTTAAACCTCGCCCGCCATATTTTCGTAGCACACGGAAACGCACATTTCCTTTGCCACCCCTTCTCTGAAGAAAATGTCTGCTGTCAGAGTTTGTGCGAGTGTCAAGGCGACAACACGCAGCGTCTCTATACTGTAGTCAGACAGACATTTCAAGCCCAACTTGTGCGAAGGATTTCAGCCACTTTTGAGAACACACGTGTCCATTGTCTAAGTTTGCTATGTGGCTATAGAGCCCGTGTAAGTTATGATCTCTGAACATGTTTTTGTGCATTGTTAACTATATTTTATCTTGTCTTTTTCTCTTTATGTAAAAGTATTATATTGACCGTCCCAGAAGAGCCCAGAACACCACCTGTAGATGCCATCTGTTGTGATTACTACAACAGTAGTCTGTGGGTCAATGTCCTTTGCGGATACGTAGTGTGTTTTTGTTGTGCAGTCAGTATTTTCAAAGTATTTCTCCTTCGTTCGTTTGCAATTACTCCACTGTAGTTTCAGCTGTCTTTTTGTCTCCATCTATGAGTCTATTTTGAAAATAAAGTTACGTTTACATTCTACGTGTTTTCTTTGGATGCCAAACAGACATGTTTAATAGCCCGGGGCTTTGACATACTTGGGCAACATCTCTGTTTATGTTCTGCTCAAACCAACAGCGGGGGTCACTGACATTCAAACTGCATCAACAGAACATTTGCTAAGGCCACAGCAAGTACATTTTGTGGATGATATCCTATACAGAATGCAAAAATAATGTGATTGAAAAGAATCTAAAAGATGGCTAAATTTTCAAAGTAGACAGCATAAACATCGTAACAAGATTTGAAGTGAGAAAACGTGGCATCAGAACTAACAAGACATTCATTCCATACTTTAAAAAGTGAACTAGTCTACAAGTTTGGTGCACTGGTATAACTTGCCAAGCTGGCAACTAAGTACAGTCATGGCTTCCATATTTATAGTGGCAATTTTACACCAATCCAACAACTTGAAGTTTCAATTCTACAACTTTATTTATGGCTACCTCCCTAGTGTCGCTTCTACAAGTGTGATTATTAGGCTACAACGCAACATGTTTGCCTATTTTAATGGTCTGTCTGACCATCCCCGAAGAGGAAAAAAATTCTATTTTTCCTGAAATTAATGAGCGCGATGATGACATCCATAAGAAGTGTGGCAATAAAAACTACTGCCATGGCGACGTTTTTTTTAATTGTTTATAAGTATTGATTATTGGACATAAGAATTTTCTTTTGCACAACCAGTTTTTCTCACCAGTTTGTTGTTGTAGGTGGGTTGTATTTGTGTTCTATCCTTTCGAGGAAAGTCGTGTAAAGTGCTTTTCCCAAGGGCACAAGATCGGTAACACGGCAGCTGCATTCGAACCCACAACCTCTCGGTCACGGGCCGAACACACTGCCGCTGCGCTACGCGGTCCCATGTAAAGCTGTTGTAGCATTTTCTCATAAATTATGTAAATGAGACCCTAATTTGCACGACTTACGTCCGCATGTTCAACTTAACGTACATGTTGCTATCAAATGTCGCAAGAATAGAATTTTCGTCAGTTAACACTATAATAACAATTTCTAACTAATTGTGTAAATTAGGTTACAATTTTCCTAATTAACGTCTGTTAGCAAATCACCTCTTGTCTGTACTCTGCTATCTCAACCTTCACGATCAGTTTCTGTGGGCGTCGCCACAAAGTAGCTGTCAGCCAATCAGAGAATAGGCCTTTCAGTTTTCCAAAGAGATCTCGCATAAATAAGGGTAAGTTCATTAATATTTATTAGCAGGGTGGTTAGGAACTGAGGGTGACGGTTGGGATAGCAGAGTACAGACAAGAGGTGGTTTGCTAGCGCCGTCGGATGTCTCTGCGTAGGAGAATGACATCATCATGCATAAATTATGTAAGTGTATTAAATGTATACTACGTATGACTTTGGCCCCAAAACTGAAATTTTCTCCAGAACAAAACCTTCATGTGAATGGCCTATACAACAACTTTTTAGCATATTTGCATCATTATTTCATATTCCGAGTATTTGTGAACTGTGCAAAAACAAGCTGCACAAGGTCCGCTGACTAAAAGGATCACCACCAAGAAATAGATCCTCTTGTTTGTGAACAACAAAATGCTGGCCACCGTAAGGTCCCGAGGGATGGGGTAATCAGTTAGGCATATGGCAGACTGGTAGGTGTAGTTTGGGTAGAGGGAAGACGTTCGATTGACTTAGAATATTCAATCAGATCCTTATTTGCATGATTAATGTGAATACAACAAAGAAAATATTTCTACAACTCTATTTGTCGAAAGTGTGAGGTCGGTGAACTTAGTTTTGTTCGTTTTCTGAGAATCGGCTCACTTCCGTCACGCATCATGCCTGAAGTGACGTCATGGCGGAAGTTGGTTGCCAGATGACTTTGGTTTCCCCGAAATATTTAGTGCAGCTTGTCGGTTTCCCGTACCCTCACTATCCTTAGCGGAGGTCATGAAACTACAGCCGACGCACAGGCAGTAGTCTGGAACAGTATTAAGACGCAAATTTACGCCGCCCGAACAAACATCGTAATCCAACTCATATGCACTCAAAACGTATTCCTTCACCGTCCAGCAAAGTTTCCACCGTGCATAGAAGAACATCTGTGGGTATCTTACGTCCTATACGGGACAACTTTATACCTGAACTACTATCAGTGTCGCCGAACACAGAATTAGTCCGCGACGCGGATGTAGACGAGTACTGTAGTGAAGGGCAGAAATCAGTCATCGGAGAGCCATCGCGCCAGCTGGCCGTAGTTTGGTAAGTTTTGTTTTTTCTGTTTCGTTTTGTACAGGCGACAGACGTCTCATTGGCACATTCGTAGTACAACCAGTAGCGTGCGTAGTTCAGTGGTTAGCGGCCCTGCCTCTGGAACTAGAAGCCGTGAGTTCGATTCCGGCTGCGTCGCTCACCCGACATACATGCTACCGGAAATGGTTGAAGCCATTATACCCCTGTCACATTATCCACGATCTTCGGGCGTATCTATGGAAGATCGGCCATATTTAAAATCGACAGAGGGTTGCGCATATGTTTCACCTGATCATGAAAACCGTCTCTGTCACATATAACCATACTTTGTACTTTGTACAATTGTTGTGCAATAAAGTAATAATTTTAAGCGATTGAAATTGTCGTCTGATCGATTTTCGCTAAATGTGACAGGGGTATTAGGACGGTACGTTAAGCTGTGGTTCGAATCACTGTTCATTGTGCTTGTCGAAAAGAGCTAGGGGAATTTCCCGGTACAATGTACCTGTAAATACTGTACATAACGTCTGTCCTCTCTGTCATGACCAGTGGAAGACTAGCTCTTCAGTGAGCTAAACACGTTCACTTCAATTCGTAGTACAACCATCGTACGATCGCAATGAGGGTATTCCTGAGATAGTCGTGCATGTGTCGTACACAATTCAGCTGTCTTGTTTTGTCCCTATCGCAATCATGTAGTCCTCCGCTACAGTACAGAAGTACACCGAATACGACGCTTGTAAGATCACCCCTAGGGCGAATTCAACGACTTCAAGTATTGTTGTCACTATAGGTGGGGGAGGAGGGTTTCGCATGAAGCATATGAGCAGTACTTTGCACTTGGAGGGGTTCAGTTGCATGTAGTTGGCTTCTGTCCAATGAACGAGGTTATCCACGTCAGTTTGCACCTTGGAGTCATGTGTAACGTGCCTTGCCTGCGACAAGGACATGTCATTAACATACTTCCAAGTCTCGGCTGAGTCTTCACTCACCGATGACGAGTCGTTTATGAGCGCGAGAAATACAAGGGGACCCAACTTGGTTTCTTGCGGTACACTTAGGGTTTAATTCTTGCCATGCCCCCGACTTTTTTGTTTTTATATCATCTTTATTTTGCACAAAAACACTTTGATGAGTACACGTTTAAAACCGAATACAAGATGAAGGTTAAAATTACACCTCGGTCGACCCCTTACTCAGACAAACATTTCAGCCTTTCAACATTTCAATTGTATACGTCGGCACAGATTTCATCAAAATCTACACTATTGCATAATTTATCAGGTGTATAATATTATGATATCATCGGCCGGAAAACAGCCCGGACGGCGACTCCCATACAGGGTTGTTCCTTGCACAGTATATTTTGCGTATGATGGGCAGAGGGTACAGAGTCCTAACCTGCGCTTCAACTCTCTCACCTCACTGTCTTTCTTACGTACAGGGCATAACGATGTCAGCTTTTTGACATTGTCATTGTTCACCCACCCCCATCGGGGGGGGGGGGGCGTTTTCGACCTCCGATTGGTTTTAATTATTAATAATTAATTAACAGAAGTCACTCCAGAGGCGCACTGCGACTGGACTGACAATGGGCTACATAAGGGTCAGGTTGAATTAAGTGGGCCATGCAATGTACCAAGAGGGGTGTGTCTGTATTTCTGGTTAGTCTTCGTGGTGCTTCCAAAGCTATATTGTGTTTAAAGTTCTGCTGTACCCTGTTTGGCAGTCATGGTTAAACAGAAGAAGATACGACATGAGAAATGTATAGAGAGTGAGCGTAAGAGAAAGATATGTGTATGAGAAAGGTACGTGTAAGATGATACGTGTACTTTGTGTCATCATTGCATTTGCTCACTTTTGTACTACTGGTGGTCAAATTAGATATTGTGTCCTGGGTGTTTTATTTGTATTTTATTTGCGCTATATCTCCCAAACAAAACGTGCTATCCCGATGACATTTGTTACATGCCTTGTTAGTGGTAACTTGACGGTCAGGTTTGATTTTGGGCCTCCTGGTGTTAAAACATGACACTACAGGTTGTCTTTTGTGTGTGCGTGGGGCATTTCTGGTGCTATATGTCTCGACGGTCAGGTTTGATTTTAGGCCCCTCCTTGTGCATGAACTTGATACAGAAGGTTGCCTTTTGTGTGTAATTGGGGCATTTCCGGCATTATATCTCCAGAACGAAACGTGCGATTGTGATGTTTTTTGGTAACTGGGTTGATGGTGGTGTCTCGCCGGTCAGGTTTGATTCTGAGCCTCCTTGTGTTCGAACTTGATACTGCGGGTTGCCCCTTTTTTTCTGTGCGGGGGCATTTTGGGCGTTATACATCCAGAAAAAGATATATCTTGGACCACCAACTTCCGCCATCATTAAAAACAAACAAATTACACAACGAGTCTAGAAACACCCAATACACATCATGCAGGTCTGAGGTTTACGAACTCTTGTTTTGCGAAGGTACGGTGGGTTATGTGTTGTTTAATGCAAGAACAGCTGTCGCGGTAAAGGAATCCCTAATCATAATTGAACAGCTGACGTCGTGGACCAACTGTTTGAGGTATCCCTGGTAATTATCTTCGCCAGCGAAGATTATGTTTTTGTCAACTTGGGTCTGTATGTAGGTCAACAGCAAATAACTCGAGAAATTGAGGTTGGAACTTTGTGTCTAGAGGTTGTCAAAAGACATGCCTAGTTCGAAAATGGTTTACCTGGCGTTTTCCTACGGTACAGTAGCGAAGTTGTTATTGTTTTCGAGTTTTTTTTTTGGGAAGCATAAGTCAAAACGCAGCTGGGCGAATTCCACGATATTTGGCAGGTGTGTAGCGGTTGTGGAAAGGATTGTCATGTGCGAGATTGGTTTAGCTTTTACCTATGGTGCTGTAGCTGGCTTTGTATGTAAGTGCGTTTGTCTGTATGCAAGATAACTCGAGATGTTCTTGATGGATGGTTAATATATTTGGTTGATAGGTAGGAGACACAGAAAGGAAGGTCAAGTTCGATAATGGGCCTCCTGGCGACTTGTTTTGGTACTGCAAATGAGCGTCAAAGTTTCCGCCTAAATTTTCCAGAAGTGCCAGGCTCATGATTTTTAAGTGGTGGGTAGCTGTTGGGACTAGGAGTAAATGGTGTAATTTTGGGCTCCCTAGCAGCTTGTTTGGAACTGCAGTGGGTCTTATAGTTTGTAACTTTTGCGAAGGATAACTCCAGAGGGGATTGTAGGATATTCTTTGTTTTTGGTAGGTAGTTACTTTGGGTGATTATGAACATAATGAGATGCAGATTATGTAAATCACTATCTATTTAATATAATTACTTAGGGAAATTTAATAAACTGCAACAAACTGCAGAAGCATATAGGGTGGTACATACATGTGCGCCACAGCTGGTGTTTTTAGATGTAGGTCAATAGGCCAATTGGCGAGCATTACAAGAGCATTAATGCTCTCTGCCACAGCTATTAGTTACGGTTGACCCGTACATTAACAACTGGTACATGGGTTAATCTCCAGCCACCTTAGCATTGTTTTCCTGTTGGGAAACTGGGAACACAGTGACTACATAGGCACAGGGTATCTGACAATGGGATTGGGAGACAGGAATAAGTAACTATGCAGTTGCATTATACACTTGCTTAAGCGCTTGCATGTATGTTTTCCTTGTGGTAACGCTTGACAAATTTGGTCTTAGGAATTACTTACAACCATGGTTCTCTTAGAAACCCCAGGGAGTCTGCAGGTTTGAAATGGAGTGCAAGCTTGCAGCTGGCATGGGTTTGTTCAGTACATTATGGTTGATAGATTAGCCAGTCTTACTGTGTCTATTCTTCCCTGATGGAAGAAAACCCACAAATGCCAGCTTAGCAGAGACTGTGTGGTTTCTTACTTCTGTTCAATTTGTGACACTAGCTGCCTCCCGGAAAATGTGAGTAAAAGGAAAAGCCTGTCTCTTTTTTAACAAAACCAAGTCAGACCAAATGAAACAGTGCTGCACACTATAATGTACTTACACTCACATCTAAGCTTATCTTTAGACTTATAAAATGTACGTCTATTCAAACCACTAATATAAAAAGTTAGCACTTGAAAAATACAAGCTACAGCATGTTACCTGTAAATAAGTCAAACAATAAGATTAATTGTATTAAAATAAGATCATCCTAAATAAGCATGCTAATTAACTCCAACTTTGCATAATTGACAATTTAAAATGTACATCTCTACCAAAAGTAACAATATGCAAAATATCATGGAAATCCAACGTTCCTGCAACCTACCGACAAAAAAGAAAACCATACCATGTCCAAGTAAAAAGATACCACATACCAAATATCACTTCAATCCAGCCAAAGATACGTAAGTTATGCTGACCACAAAAATGCAAAAAAACACAGACAGACAGACAGACAGACAGACACAGACATACCAAAAGCTGTGCCAGCATTTCAAATGCAGGCAAAAATACACAAACAATATAAATTCACTGCATTCCAAAACAAGACACATACATTTCAAAAACTCGCATTACAATAGCATTTCATTAAATATCTATTTCTCAAAATTAACAACATTTCAAAAACAACAATCTTCATAAAAAATTGTTTATTTGGCGAAGATACGCGTTCGTGGAACTCTAGTTTTGAATATTTTCATTTGGTGTATTTCTGGAGACGCTGATTTTGCTGTTGATGCGTACAGGATTGTGTTTCGATTTTGAGAGTAATAGGTTAGTTGTCTTTTAAGTAAGTTTTTGGTATAAGTTGATGTGATGTGTTCTGTATGGCACAGTATGCGATATAAACACAATGACACACCACAGAAGACAACACAACCGACCATAATTACGTCACAGAATATGTTACCTACGGTCGACCGGTTACTTGTTCGGACCTTCATATCGATTGGAATGTTTGGGACAACAGTCAGGAAACAGGTCTGAGGGTGCCTCTGAGCCTGAGGGTAACGAATTCTTGGTACGAAACCGCATCACTGCAGTAGTTGGGGATAAGTCATCATACATGTATAGAGGTACACTCTCACCGCACTTGCATCAATCTTGCGTTACTGCGGGCCCGGGGTTCGTTCACTGCGTCACTGTTTTGTTATTTTCTCCGACTTTTATAACTTAGATATTGCGTTACACGTAAAAGTACGACTTAGAAGACGACAAAATACACAAAAAGTAAGAAAATTTGGTCTTTATTTTTTTTTAAATTCGCCGAGTACCTTAAGCTTCCTAACCCCTTAGTGACGCAATCGTGACACAGTGAAAGTGCATCTTAAGATAGCCATCTTAAGATAGCAAAGTGAGGACATTTTACATTGTACCAAGCCTCAACCATTCATCTAAAATGTCTTCATTTTTTGGTCTTATCTACCTGCCCCATGATTCATGTGGCCGGGGTCAATGCCCTATCTCAATAGCACATTGTGCGAACACAGAATAAGACTGAAGCAAAAGATCAAAATCATAAAAATGTATCACTAGAAAGAGCAACATTTTCGCTAAAATACAGAATGTTTTCTCTGTTGCCTTTTGTTAGCTACTCACACAGAATACTATACCATCAGGCTCGCCCTATATATACTATATAGTATTGTATTTGTCCATGAGCAAAAAAAGGTCACCTTAAATATCGTTGGTTTTTCAGAAGAAGAAATAAGAAAAACACTCCGGCAAAAGCAAGATGTTTTTCCTTCCGAGGAAAACATAATTATCATGCATATGGCGCATTTCTAATTTCAAACTACCATGTGTACATCATTGCATATCCAGGTATAGTCCAGTCCCATCAACACAGCTACACAGTGGTGTATCACAGTGCAGAGAAGATGACGTTGGCGACGTTTTGTGTCGTGTTCCTGCTCTTCAACCTGCTGACATCGTCCCAGGCCCGCCGAGACGCCGCGGGTTGGAGTGAAAATGTCCCGATACGTGAGGATGTGTCCGTCGGCAGTACAGTCTACAGTATCTTTCACGGCGCGACAAACGGTATTTAATTATAAACTTTTGTGATATATGCTTTAGGCCACAGCAAGTAAATCTTATGGATGGCAACCTAGTCAGACTTCAAAAATAATGAGATAGGGCAAAAAAAAGATGGGTAAAAATACAAGATGGCTAAATTTTCAAAATAGACACCATAACGTAGTAACAAGAATTGATGTGACAAAACATGGTATCACAGCTAACAAGTAATCCATTCCTGTATTCAAGAAGTGAACTTTAGTGTAGTAAAAGTAGCATAAGACTGGTATCACTTACCAAGTTTGCAACTACACTCATGACTTCCGTAGTGGTGCCACTTTTACAACTATCTAAGTATATCTTCACTTCAATAGCTTTCAATAGCTACAGTCATACCTACCTCGCTAATGTCACTTATACAAGTACAATCAGTACACACAAACAAAATTTCCCATTTTGATACTTTCTCGTCATGTTGACAATCTCCGAAGATGAAAAAAATCTTTTTTTTAAAATCAGGCGAAAATTAATGAGCGCGTGGATGTCATCTATAGAATTTGCTTGCTGCGGCCTTACGTTTAACTTAAGGCTTTCCTTATTTACATATCGAGACACATCTCATGTAGCATAACAAAACTAAGGATTGGAGCAAATTGTTTAGAAATTGAAAAGGGTCGTCACAAAATTGTACCAGCTGAAAGGAAATTGTGTTCCATCTGCAAAGACAGTATTGAAGATTGATATCATTTCCTGTTACATATGTAGTTTGTGGCAGGCGGAAGTTAAGCAGATACTAATTATGCAAATAAGTCCCTAATGTGCAAAATTAATTTTAAAGTGTCCTAATTCTTCTTAGTACTTGTAGTAAATGATTGGGCTGTCAACACTGTGACCTGTGTACGTTAGTGAAAGGTGTACATAAGCAAGCATACATTATGCAAATGTGAAAGTCATTTGCATAATCAGAATATTTCATGGAGGTATGAGGTCTCCGAACTCTTGTTTGAAACTGTTCCTTCTACGATCACGAAAGAAATTAGCGCGTTTAAGAGGCCACTAGATTCCTCCCAAATTACCCCAAACATGTCACAGATTAGTGCATAATGCAACAAGTGACTAACGGTCGACTTCCTTCTCAATAGAGCTGGCTCTAAAACGTTAACGATTCTATGTTTTCTCCCCAGTTGTACATGTATGGTTGACACGGGATCCGTCATGGGTTACTGACCCCACCGACACTGGAACCTACTGGAGCCCGCTGATCGGCCCGGACCCACTTGGTGGCCAGAGCGTCGACAACTGGTACATCGCCCTGGACCTCGCAGCGCCCCGAACTCTGAACAGCATCGCAGTCAACAAGTACGGTGACACCGCCAATGACATTGCAGCCTTCACGTTGCAGAAGTCGCATATAGGGAGTCCGTACAACTGGGAGGACGTCACGTCCGTCGATAACGTGCAGGGAGGGACCGCCCAACGGCAG
The DNA here is from genome assembly GCF_000003815.2 of Branchiostoma floridae. Taxonomy (NCBI): domain Eukaryota; kingdom Metazoa; phylum Chordata; class Leptocardii; order Amphioxiformes; family Branchiostomatidae; genus Branchiostoma; species Branchiostoma floridae. The sequence goes on from NW_023365704.1 coordinate 240,646, forward strand.
GAGTTCGGCGGGTTCCAGGGAACAGCGCGGTACTGGAAATTCCTAATCACTCGGACCCACTCGGGCTGGCAACCATATCTCACAGGACTGAACCTCTATGGCATTGGAATGTCTTCAGGTAAGAAAAAATATCAGTTTTGTAACCTTTACAATTATCAATACAAGGAAGGTACATGATTTGGGGCATCATGTAAAATCCAAAATCAAACGTAACGCCGATGATGCTATTATCAGAACGTAGCATGGAAAACAGTATGTTTTCATGGATGCTACAGTACTGCCGTCACATAGTGGCTATTCTAAGTGATGACACGTTAAGTATGATCTGGGTATGGCTGAGCAAAACTTCAAAATGATATTTTCCCCCAAAAAATAACTTTCTATATTATTAGTAATGTAGTTCCATTTTCATAATCTAACATGCTTTCCTATTAAATGTTGCTATTTGTCTGTGAATTCAAGGTGAAAGTAGCTGTCTCAATTTAGAAGATAGTGCACACGAATTTAAAAATCCTCATACTTTTTCATACTTGATATTGTTTCTTGACAGGCAGTTTTGCCAAAAATCACTATTTTTGGTTCTAACAATGTATTTTTTAAATTTATTTGCTATATTACTGCTATTTTGTTACATAAATAAAATCTTATATTATTAAGCATATCTTTCATAATTATATATGCATAAATTATGCTAATTTGATGACGTCATCAGTCCTAAATCCAAGATGGCGGACCGTATGGCCAGATCAAGAATAACAAGCTAATTATCCCTTAAAATGTGTAACTACCTGGTATTTTTTCATCAAAAACCATCTAAATGAATGAATTTAGTCTATTTTCATTGCCCTTTGTGATTATTTGTTGAAAAAAAATGATTTTTAAAAATTCAACGTGGTGGATATAATATGGCGGAGCCCAACTCGTATCTTAGATGTGCATAACGTCAATTTATGACGTCATTCTGACGTCATTGATGTTGGTATTGGCAACACAAGTCGTAATAAACATTATTATTCTGTTATCTGCACTTGTTGTTACATTTTTGTGGCATAACTTGAAGTTTTCTGAGAATACCCTATTTTCATGGGTCCGGCCAATATAATCAAATTGATGACGTCATAATTACGTCAACTTACGTTACCGTAACGTCAAACGTCAAATACTTGTCAGATATTATGTTGAAATCATTTCCTGAAAATTTAGTGACCCTACTGCACGTGGTGTTTGAGTTATAGGACTTAGAAGTGGAGGGCCTCAAAAGACCCCCCCCCCCCGATCCTGGGATGACCAAAAAAGCCCGGTCTGAATAGGGTTAAGCTAAGGGCACAACCCGCCGTACGTGCAACTGCGTGGTGTCTACGTGCCGATACGTGGGCAATTTTTTGGGATCCGTAAGTGGTAAGTACCTCCTCCGAACGAAATCGTACGGAATCCAACGGATTTGGGAGCACGTAGACACGCCGTAAAACTCTACGAGCATGTGAACCTTATCTGCCATCGGGCTGCGAATTCACCCCCCGTACGAGCCAGTACGGGCGACGCGCGTGCCTCCTTCAGCGAATAAGGACACCGTACGTGCGCAGCAAGAGCCATAGATAACACTAAGTGACATTTTCAAGACATCCCCAGAAGTCCTCAGCCTAACTAGGATCATACCTTGAGGGGGACGCAAGAGTTTAAGCGTGCGCCTAAACCCACGCGATAAATATAAAACAAGATTTTAAACCGGTGTGACAGCGTTCTCGCCCCCCCGTGATCTCGCCCCCCCGGGGGCGAAATCACTAGCGATCTCGCCCTCCCCGGCTAGTGATCTCGCCCCCCTCCCTCGCCCCCCTTTAGCGATTTCGCCCCCCCCCCCCCCCAGAGCAGCTGGTTACTACATATTACAGGTGCGCTACCTGGTACTATACTGCACCTGGCTGGGGAGTAACGTATATGGTGTGTTACCTGGTACCTATATGGCACCTTATTACCGTACCGTGAGATGTCATACCTCGAAAGCCGATACTATATTGTTCGGTGGAAACATGACATTGAAATGAAAAAGACAATTTTTGCAGCTCAGATGGCATAAAAACAGTGCTACTGCGAACGTATAAATGAACACCGTCTATGGTACGGAATATGTCAGCTATATGTTTTCAATTCGTCACAGTGTTTTCTTTCTTGTGCTGGAAACATTTCCAAAGCACTAACAAAAACACACGTGAATAATAGTTTCTCATTATAAACACTATCTACGCGCAAGTTGATATAGCTGTTGCTAAATGCTACACAAACACTGGTAAAGTACCAGTCTTAAGAAACACTGGTAAATGCATCAGTTCCTAAATACTAGAAAAAAAAAACAGTCATGTCTGAGGTGAAGATATCCCTTGGCCATTTGCATATACCAAAATGTGCGTTATTCTAATCAATACCTAATATTTGCATAATTAATAAAGACATTACATAGTTCTTTTGTGGTCACTTCATGGTAGAGACTTCATATTGGAGATATATAGGTTGCTTGAGGACAGGTGAATACTATGAAATACATCTTATGTCAAGACTCAGGTATATGCAATAATGGGAATACAAGGGACCCAACCCTCCTTGTCTGAAACAAGTTCAACTATCTTATTACCATGTAATTACGTTAATATTGATACTATGAATGGAGTTATGTATCAAACTCGTGTACTTATATCATTCTGAAACTGTATTTTGTGATTTATACCAATCAACTTCTAAAATGTCATGTAAACCCGTTTTTTTTAGTGGGGGGGCGAAATCGCTAAAGGGGGGCGAGGTAGGGGGGCGAGATCACTAGCCGGGGAGGGCGAGATCACTAGTGATTTCGCCCCGGGGGGGCGAGATCGCTAGTGATTTCGCCCCCGGGGGGGCGAGATCACGGGGGGGGGGGCTAGATCGCTGTCACACTTGGCATAAAAGTCTTCTTTTGCACAACCAGTTTTTCTCACCTGCTGACGTTTTGATGACTGTCAGACATCTTCCTCAGAGCTTAAAACTGGAGTTCTTCTTCTCGCCGCTATATGTAGCCGATGTGAGAACGTTATCCCAAACGTGGCACAGCCTGAGCAACGTTTGGGATAGTGTTCTCGCCGCAAAAGCGCCACCTACACTCTAAATATTTCATAGGGGTATACCGGTATGAGGTCGCCGAACTCTATTTTTTGTCGACGCCGGTGAGTCCGGTAACCGTATAGTGTGCGTTCGTTTGTCAAGAATGCCCGGAATTGTACAGGCATGTAAGGAATTTATATTCCACGCGTGCGTAGGTACATCTGCTGGACTGAACCATTACCTCCATAGGTAGGCTTTTCAGTCGCAGGGCTCACACTGTCATTAGGTGCGCACGGTGGTGTAAGTACTCGCAGCAATTTTTGACTGATCGTCGTGTAAAACTGAGAAATGGTGTTCAGGAACAGGATGCGACCCACAATTTTGAAAAGAAATGACGTATTTGGTGGAGAAGTCGCCGAGGCAGAGAGGTAGGACAGCGTCCTATTGTCTGAGTCCCAGGAATCGGGACAGGCATTCCAAGACGTCTGGAATTACACAGGTCCCAGACAGGATAACAAGAGGTCAGAGTTACTGGATAGCAGGACAGAGGTCGACAGCCCATCCATCAAGTACCTAGTTAGGACCTTGTTAGCACTTGACAGGCGGTAAACTGAGCCAGTGGAAAGACGAATAGTAAAACACACCAACAACAGCAAATGTACAATTCAATATACTAGTATATAAACCATACCTCCGTCGCCATGGCAATGCATTTTCATTGCCACACTTTTCTTTAATTTTATCTACCAGAATCATGCCGGGTGGGAGATGGAAAATCCTACCGAGGAACAGTGTCTGTGACGGAAACAGGCAGGACGTGTCAACGCTGGGACCGTTGGAAACCGCATCCACACGACAGGACACCCGCTAAGTATCCGTCATCCGGACTGGAGCGGAACTACTGCCGGAACCCAACCGGTTTGCCCTACGTTTGGTGCTACACCACGGATCCTAGAAAGAGATGGGAGTATTGTGACGTACCATTATGCGGTAAGGTTTGATTCTGTAACCTTATATACATGTAGGTGCTGATGTTGGTTCTGTGTTGATGATACAGTCAAATCTGTCTATAGCGGCCACTCAAGAGACTGGAGAAATGTGGCCACTATAGACAGGTGGCCACTATAAAGAAAATGCTGATCAATTGACCACGAGCAGTAAGTTACACATGATTTCAGTACTCACAATCTTTCTCACCGAGTAGCATTGTCACGATCGTCTCAAAATTCAACTTACCCTGCCAATGTCAAATCTACCGAAATGATTGATATCGCCATGCGGAATGTTTGTAAATTCGCCGACAAAGTCTTGCACTACGGTTTTAACCATACGCAGGGTGACATACGGCCGCTATATGACCGCAATATTCATGCATGCGCAGTGTTTCTGTATCTACGCATACGGGATCGGAACTTGTGTAGCCGTAGCCGCGTTGGACAGGTGGCCGCTATAGACTATTTCGTAATGCCTAGGCTAATGGGAAAAATCCAAGGGACCAAAAAAAGCGACCGCAATGGCCAGGTGGTTGCTATGCAAAGGTGGCCGCTAATACAGGTTTGACTGTACATTAATATCACATGATTCGACATGAATTTAACTTACCGTATTTTCTCGAATAATGTACGCACCCCTGATTTGGGGCAGGTCTTTGACAGATCTGTGGGACTGAAAGGTAAATTGGAAAAACTCAAATATAGTACTCACCCCTTCTCCACCAATTTTGAATAGACATAAACATTTTCCCCAGGCTATTTTGCATACACCACAACTGTCAGTCTCTACAAAGTGCCTGTTTCAACTTATGAAAATCACTGAGAATGAACTGGTGGATCAAATAAGCCAGTACATCTAATTGGAATAAACAGTTGAACAAATTGTCAGTCACTTACTCATAAGGTTTGTATGCAAATATCACTCTTATGTAAATCATGTTTAGACAATTCCTTTTGTAAGATAATACCAATGTGTATGTTTTGGATACTTCCTAGAAGTGTATCTACATCTCGCTCCATTTTTAGGCTCTTTTATCA
>NW_023365704.1:249170-250875 GCF_000003815.2 Branchiostoma floridae
CCTCGGCATGATGTGGTGTTGATGTGAGAAGGTATGTAGGTAGGTAGGCAGGTAGGTAGAAAGGCAGGCAGACAGGGTATGGGCCGAATTGTCACATACCAGCTCTTTTAAGATAGTCCGGCTCAGGGGGAGTGACAATTTGTACCACATGGAGTTGTTAGCCTTGGCCATTTCTCACCTGAGTGTGTGTCACAGCCTGCCTGTGTTTCTGGGTGTGTGACTGTGTGGCTTGCCATTTTCTCATGAGAAAGGATGCTTTCCAGTGATTTTAATTGAGTTTGTGTATTAGCACTAGCTCCAGGCAAGTGCCATGACTTGGTTTCAGATACTGACAGTGGCATACTAGGCAGAAATATCATATTAAAGGTGTTCTAAAAACATAAAGGTGAGATTCTGGTATTCATTTTTGTATTATACATATTTCCAAAGTTCAAAAAAGAAGAAATTTTAAGTCCAAAACAGAGGAAAGCATGTAGATCTATCAGAGTGACCAGTGGTTACCAGTGGTTACCAGTGGTTGACATTGTCTGTGTCTTTTTTTCACAATTTTTGACCTCATCCATGTTGGCACTTTGATCCACTTCCCTCCCCACCCACTGCCTTGTCAGCATTTGAAAACAGCCATTGACACTTGTCAGGAAAATCATTGCTGCGCAGTCATATTTCATTGAAATTTTTTCAAACTTGGAGAAGTTGTTGAAAACTACTTTCATCATTGTTTGGTAGGGTTGTCATCTGTTAATTCTCAAGTTCAGGGGGGTGACAGGGCAAATTTCGGTATTTCCGGACTTGCGCAGATGTCCCAGTTTTAGTGCCCTCAGAATGCTTAGGTAGGCTTGGGAAAAGTGGCTGTAGAAATGTTTTCCTTGGGATATTTTTGGATTTTGGAGGTGCATCTTATAGGTAAGGGTTGTAGCTTCTATATTGTGTTGAAAAACCAGATTTGTAGCAATATTTGTGGATGCAGTAGGCTTTAGAAGTTAGGTGTTTTGGTGTTGTTTTCAGGCAGTCACAAGGGCTGAAAAGGCCACCACCTATGTTTTGATATCGTATTACATGATTCCACCGTAAATTTTTCCTTTTTTTTTCCGTCAAATTAATCTTTAGAGGGCTGACAACCATGCCAATGTGAGTTTTTCATGTTCTAAAAGTCCGGTAGGTGATTTTTGACAGCCTCTTTCTCCCATGATCCCTGTTGTTAAGCATATGCATAGGAAATGCCGTATTGTAGCCTGCATGCCGACGGGTTGCACCAATGAGGTGAGTTTTTTCACAACTTTTTGATACTTGATACCCTTAGACAAGATAAGGACAGTACAAGGACACATGGTGGCTTAGTTGAAGACCAGTTTATTCAAATTATACAACATTTTGGCTGTTTTTCTGACTTTGTAACACGCCCCCCTCCCCCATGAGTCAAACAGATAATTGGCGCTTGGAATACAGAAGAAAGATTGAGGCTAACATACGTAGAGAGCCTGGATCAACATGTATTTTTTGGAAAGGAGGTTTGAAATCAGCTTTGTCAGTCTACGGAGGGATTAATGTCTGTTGGTTCCCTGATACGCCTGCCTTTACAACTAAGAAGTGGCCTGTACATAGAGTGTCTTACATGGTTTATTCTGGCCAGCTGCACCTTGACAAAGCTATACATGTCTCTCATCTCTGTCATCAACCTCTCTGTGGAACTATCTACACCTATCTA
>NW_023365704.1:251177-278001 GCF_000003815.2 Branchiostoma floridae
TATGGGACAGACTAGGTTTCTGATGTTCAGACTCAAAACCATCCTTATTGTAAATAGCTAAATAAAACTGCACTGACCACGTTTTTATGATAAAAAGCGAAGACAGGCACGCACAATAAAAACATATAAATAAACAACTGTTAGTTACAGTTGGCCTGAAAACTCAGTGGCTAATTTTTGTCAACATTTCGTTCCTACTCGGCCAAGTTCGTAAAAGGCATTTCCCTGCCATTTTCTATTATACATAGTCAAAATCCTCACAAGAAATACAATGCTACGGCCGCGTGGCGCGTTGGTGGGCAAATTTCGGTATTTCCGGACTTGCGCAGATGTCCCAGTTTTAGTGCCCTCAGAATGCTTAGGTAGGCTTGGGAAAAGTGGCTGTAGAAATGTTTTCCTTGGGATATTTTTGGATTTTGGAGGTGCATCTTATAGGTAAGGGTTGTAGCTTCTATATTGTGTTGAAAAACCAGATTTGTAGCAATATTTGTGGATGCAGTGGGCTTTAGAAGTTAGGTGTTTTGGTGTTGTTTTCAGGCAGTCACAAGGGCTGAAAAGGCCACCACCTATGTTTTGATATCGTATTACATGATTCCACCGTAAATTTTTCCTTTTTTTTTCCGTCAAATTAATCTTTAGAGGGCTGACAACCATGCCAATGTGAGTTTTTCATGTTCTAAAAGTCCGGTAGGTGATTTTTGACAGCCTCTTTCTCCCATGATCCCTGTTGTTAAGCATATGCATAGGAAATGCCGTATTGTAGCCTGCATGCCGACGGGTTGCACCAATGAGGTGAGTTTTTTCACAACTTTTTGATACTTGATACCCTTAGACAAGATAAGGACAGTACAAGGACACATGGTGGCTTAGTTGAAGACCAGTTTATTCAAATTATACAACATTTTGGCTGTTTTTCTGACTTTGTAACACGCCCCCCTCCCCCATGAGTCAAACAGATAATTGGCGCTTGGAATACAGAAGAAAGATTGAGGCTAACATACGTAGAGAGCCTGGATCAACATGTATTTTTTGGAAAGGAGGTTTGAAATCAGCTTTGTCAGTCTACGGAGGGATTAATGTCTGTTGGTTCCCTGATACGCCTGCCTTTACAACTAAGAAGTGGCCTGTACATAGAGTGTCTTACATGGTTTATTCTGGCCAGCTGCACCTTGACAAAGCTATACATGTCTCTCATCTCTGTCATCAACCTCTCTGTGTGAACTATCTACACCTATCTTACGAGCCTCAGTCTGTCAACAACGGGAGAAAGTCCTGCCGACGCCGCGGAGTATGTCGGACACATACAGGTTGGCCAGACTGTATTCTGTAGGTGCTTAGGTAAGCTACATTCTATCAGTCCTTAGTCTGCATCTGATCCACTTGGTGACTCCTGCTCTGCGGGACGGGTGTATGAATGTTCTCTGTTGTCTACCTTCTTCTTCTTCCTTGGTGCCCTACCTGTACCTGTCACTGCTCTCTTGCTTTTGTAAGTTCCCTGCTCTTTTCTTTTGTCATATGAAGCAAACCTTCTCAATGTCTTGGCTTTTTGTCTTTTCTGGTTTGCTACCTCCATCTTGTACGCACGGTGATAGTTCTGTGTCTTTTCCATCCCTTCCAATGCAGGAACGACCGCGGAGTTTGGTGAAAACGGTATATTGGCTGCGGCACGTTTGCGGGCTATCGACATCCCGGTTCCATTGTTGGAGGAGTGTAGTCCAGAGTGCACTCTGCCCGGAAAGGTACGAGATCTGTTCACATTTTTTGGACATGTCTTGCTAATCTGTCTATTAACAGACTCTACTTTGTTGGTGGTTCGCCCACGTCTTGTCACCTTCAAAGCCTCCTTTCCTAGCCTGTGCTCCATGATTTTTCCTAACTCCTTCAGGTCAGCGTCGGTCGGGTCCAGCTTTCCCTTCGCCTTCTCTTGTAACTCTTGAAACTTCCATTTGTATGGGTGCCTGCACACGAGGGAACCGGACTTACATCTGCTGTGATCTCCACTATAGCAATATGGAATTGCTTGCATAACCTGTTTCATTTTTCCAGCCATGACCCTCTGGTTACGGAACTTCTTTAGTCCCAGGATGTGTTCAGTATTTAGCCTTATGGCCAAGTCATTGCCGAAGCGGTCCCTGATCCACTTTCTCTCTTCCTGGGTTTTTCCTGGAAACATCTGCTTGGACCACTTGCCTCCGCTCACCTTGCGCCTGATAGCTTTTGAAAGGTGCACAATGTCTTTGAAGACTTTGAGATCATTCAGTCCTGCTTCCTCCATGACTTCTTTCATTCCAGAGGAGAAGCTGCTATCACCATCTTCAGTTAACTCAGCAACAATTGTTTTGCTAGGCCCAGACATCAGTTTCTTGGCAATCTCTATGGCAGCCTGTCTTTCATCCCCTATAACGGCTGACTGTGGGATGTTCGCTGAACACTTGTGGGATGGGACTTCCTTCTTCCCCTCTCCTCTGCTACATTGTTGACAGTTCTTGTTCTTGACATGAGTGCAGATGACCCACTTCCTTTTTGTCACATTTTCAGCTACATTGGTGACACAGGTGCCAGACGGTTGACCTGGTTTCTTCCCCCTTCCAGAACGGAGCGGGCTTTGGTAGCGAGAGTCGGCTTCTATTGGGATGCCGCTGTCCGGTTCGTTTCCTTTCACTGCATGGACTTCCTTCACCGTCTCTCGCAAAGCTTCCATGTCCTTCTCGTTTAAGGAAACCATCTTGTCACTGTATTTATTTGCTAAGTTCTGAAGTCCTCCCGTGCTTGGCACTGATATATCCAGTGCAGCTGCAACTTCTCTGAGCACTTGCGGTCCTATGGGACTGTTAAACATGGCGACTTGTGCTGCCATGTTAGGTTCTGCGACCTTGGGTCCTCGTTTTCCTGGTTCGTCTGACGGCACCACCCCATAAAACTTACTGTGAGGCGATTCATAGTTGCACTCGTTGCACACCAGTGTCTCCGAAGTGGTCAGGCCTTTCTTCTGCTCCTTCCGGGCTGACACTCTGACCAGTCCCTTGCAGTCTGTTTGGATCTTGTCGTGGTGTCTCTGTGCACTCACACAGGCATGGACCGCTGTCTTCGCATGCCACATGCGGTAGCCCTCCACTTCATCGCTGTCTGTCTTCTCCCCAATGAATCTCGCAATCCGGCTTCCTTGCAGTTTTGTATGACGGAGCACCATTGTTGTTCCCACGTCATTCAGAGTTTCAATGTCATTCTGTATGATGTTTCCCTTCCTATCTCGGTTGACATACAGACTGTCCTGGTCTTGTGTTGGCCTATGGTATGAAGAAATGGGTGTTACCTTCGTGATCGTAAGACCCTTGTTCCACGGTTTGTTTCCCGCCCTGAACTGGCCGGCATGTCGAAGCCTCATCTTCTTTCTTCTCCTCGGCATGATGTGGTGTTGATGTGAGAAGGTATGTAGGTAGGTAGGCAGGTAGGTAGAAAGGCAGGCAGACAGGGTATGGGCCGAATTGTCACATACCAGCTCTTTTAAGATAGTCCGGCTCAGGGGGAGTGACAATTTGTACCACATGGAGTTGTTAGCCTTGGCCATTTCTCACCTGAGTGTGTGTCACAGCCTGCCTGTGTTTCTGGGTGTGTGACTGTGTGGCTTGCCATTTTCTCATGAGAAAGGATGCTTTCCAGTGATTTTAATTGAGTTTGTGTATTAGCACTAGCTCCAGGCAAGTGCCATGACTTGGTTTCAGATACTGACAGTGGCATACTAGGCAGAAATATCATATTAAAGGTGTTCTAAAAACATAAAGGTGAGATTCTGGTATTCATTTTTGTATTATACATATTTCCAAAGTTCAAAAAAGAAGAAATTTTAAGTCCAAAACAGAGGAAAGCATGTAGATCTATCAGAGTGACCAGTGGTTACCAGTGGTTACCAGTGGTTGACATTGTCTGTGTCTTTTTTTCACAATTTTTGACCTCATCCATGTTGGCACTTTGATCCACTTCCCTCCCCACCCACTGCCTTGTCAGCATTTGAAAACAGCCATTGACACTTGTCAGGAAAATCATTGCTGCGCAGTCATATTTCATTGAAATTTTTTCAAACTTGGAGAAGTTGTTGAAAACTACTTTCATCATTGTTTGGTAGGGTTGTCATCTGTTAATTCTCAAGTTCAGGGGGGTGACAGGGCAAATTTCGGTATTTCCGGACTTGCGCAGATGTCCCAGTTTTAGTGCCCTCAGAATGCTTAGGTAGGCTTGGGAAAAGTGGCTGTAGAAATGTTTTCCTTGGGATATTTTTGGATTTTGGAGGTGCATCTTATAGGTAAGGGTTGTAGCTTCTATATTGTGTTGAAAAACCAGATTTGTAGCAATATTTGTGGATGCAGTAGGCTTTAGAAGTTAGGTGTTTTGGTGTTGTTTTCAGGCAGTCACAAGGGCTGAAAAGGCCACCACCTATGTTTTGATATCGTATTACATGATTCCACCGTAAATTTTTCCTTTTTTTTTCCGTCAAATTAATCTTTAGAGGGCTGACAACCATGCCAATGTGAGTTTTTCATGTTCTAAAAGTCCGGTAGGTGATTTTTGACAGCCTCTTTCTCCCATGATCCCTGTTGTTAAGCATATGCATAGGAAATGCCGTATTGTAGCCTGTGATATACCCTGGCCCGAGGTTGTGATCACCGCGACACCTGGCGATTCAGTCGTGAAGTATATCGGTACCAATCTGACTCTGACCTGCCTGGCTCCACACATCCATGTGGTGAATATGACGTGGATTTACAAAGCAGAAATCGACTGTAATGACACCAAGTTGATCCTTGATGACACAAAAGAGAGAGGGGAATATGTAGTGCTGAACAATTCCATCAGATTTAAGCCAATCTTGGAATCAGCCAATGGTGAATATATTTGTGTGGTAAAAGTTATAGACGGTACAGTTGTTAACGCAACTTTCGTTCTGAACGCCACCAAATGCCGACCCAACTATCATGGAGAAGTTTGTAGCGAAAAGTGCGACTGTCAGTACGGAGGGACGTGTGACAGGTGGGAGGGTTGTCTGTGTCCTCCCGGTCGGCATGGAGACTGGTGTGAGCACACATGCGCACCTGGCAGTTTTGGTTTGAACTGCAGCAGGAACTGTAACTGTCAAAACAATGCCTCATGTGATCCAGTCAACGGCACCTGTTTTTGTGCTGAAGGGCAGTCGGGTGAATTTTGTGAGAACGCCCCAAAACCTGAGAACAACCAAGTTATTGTTATTGTATTGGCTTCCGTTATTCCTGCTATGGTCATACTAGTCGGCAGCATTGTAATTGTGCTGGTACGGCGTGGATTAGAAACAAAGTACACAGAGATGGACACAGAAATAGACATCCTTTCATCATGGGAAATTGACAAAGAGGACATTCGTTTCGAGCACATGATCGGCGAGGGAGAGTTCGGCCATGTCGTACGGGGAAGACTGCGTGTGCCGGCAGGCTACCAGGTTTTGGTCGCCGCTAAAAGTATCCGCCCTGACCGCATGACAGCGTCGGCTCTCCGCGACTTTCGCCGCGAAATGGACATTCTAGCGAGGCTCCACGAGGACAGAGAGGGACACCCGAACGTGGTGAAGTTTTACGGAGTCCTGACAAAATCGGAACCACAATACATAGTTGTAGAGTATGCGACTAATGAAGAACTGCGGCGGTACCTGTGGAGTTTGAGAGAAGAGTACAAAGTGACAGGACATAGGAGACTGTTAGAACGACTAAGGTTTGCTTCTGGCGTGGCCAGTGGCTTATCAGAGCTGGCACGTCTGAAAATCGTGCACCGGGACATCGCAGCTCGTAATATCGTCATCAGCGACAGGAAGGTGGCCAAGATCGCGGATTTCGGGCTGTCGCGCGACGTTTACGTGTCGTCTGCGTACAAACGCACCAACCAGGGCGGGGAGGAGGAGCTGTTGCCGCTGAAGTGGATGGCCCTGGAGTCGTTACGGGACGGGGTGTACACGTGTGAGAGTGACGTGTGGTCGTACGGCGTGTTGCTGTGGGAGATCGCCAGCTTTGGGGAGGAGCCGCGCTATGCTGGGGGTCCGATGCACCCGGACGTGTGCACGCTGTTGGAGCTGCTGAGGAAAGGAGTTCGTCTGCAGCAGCCGGAGAACTGTCCGCTGTCGGTGTACCGCATCATCAGGTCCTGCTGGATTGTTGACCCATCGAAGCGACCGACGCCTGAGGAACTCTTGCAAAAGATAGACCAGTTGATGCCACGGAGGGATGCCTCTCAATCATAACATTTCTTGACAATGAAGTTTCTTCTATAGACCAACAGAGGCTCAATCAAACACACTAGACAGTCATGGTCTTATATCCTCATGGTCTCTCATCGGCTCATGGATGGCATGTTTTATTTCTGAGAAAAGTAGTTCAAATGGTAATCTAATTTGCACAATCAATGAGAAAATTGTATAATACCTTAGTATTAAATGATGGCATAACATTACTAGTGACAATAGAAAGTTAGATCAAGGTAGATAGATGACTTTAGACTTTTCAAGGTAAATAGATGATTTTTGACAGCATATACAAAATTGTACAATAACTTTCTGAAGAAGGATATTTTATAACATGTGATTTTTAAAGAGGAGATAGTGGATTCATTTCACTTATAATAAGAAACTTATTTGCATATCTATAATGAACAAGGTAATTGGTAAATGATAGAGATTTTATACTTTCTGACATGAGTTATGTAGAAGTACGCATTTTAAATCATATGTAATGCAAATTAGGTGGGTATAAGGTCATTTAACTCCAAGTAGTAGTTGGATATTGTAATCTAACATGATACAGAATTTTCTCAATTGTTTGATAACTGCAGTTCTACTTTTATGTATTTTTAACTTAATGAAATTTTAATCAAGTTACATTAGATACTCGGGGAGATATGTGTGACGCAATTGATTGTAGAACAATGAGAAAGAAATGGTTTATTGCCATTGACATTAAAAACTTTTGCAGCACATTTGCAAAGGCTGAAATGTCGTTTTTTTACAGTCAGTATTTCAACCTCTAACTAGGTAAAAAAAATTAAAAGGATCGAGTGACAAAATAACATCTACTTGTCTACAATAACTGATCAGTTATTACACAAAAAAACATTCACTACTGTTCACTAATTACCCGCCCTGGTTCAGGAGCTTTACACAGTACGGTAATGTGCTGTTAGCGAAACGAGCAGTTCTACACCGGAAGTGAATTTATTATTATTTCTTAGTGACCTACTATGAGTATCACCTCGTCTAGATGGGAGCCAATGACTGAATGTTTCAGAGTTGACGAGAGTTCGTACGTGCAAACCGTAGGCATAGGTTGTCCCTTCTAGAGTCCAGTCGACAGAGACCCGAAGTGTCCAGTTCACTGTCGTTAAGCCCCCTTTAAACCCCCTTTACAAATCAAGAATTTAGCTCGGCCGAGTTGTCAGCGAGCTCTAAATTACGAGTAGGTATGACCCTGATGCCGACGAAGAAACTCTGCCATTTGTTCGTAGGCATCAGGGTCATGCCTCCTCGTAATTTAGAGCTCGATGACAACTCGGCCGAGCTAAATTCTTGACTTGTAAAGGAGGCTTTAAGCCGGCTTTACAATTCATGCGGACGCCGGCCAAATTTGTAGATTGCTCAGAGCTCGCCGAATTTCAACATCGCCCGAGTATCGGCTGTATTTTTTGCTGAAAATCTGTCCCCTTTACGAATGGACGGAGCCCGACCGGTTCTTTATAGATCGAGACGGAAAGATCTTCCGACACGTCCTGAACTTCCTACGACTTGGCGAGCTGGTTCTTCCTGAAGGCTTCAAGGAACTCCATCTGCTCGAGAAGGAAGCTGGCTTCTACCAGATCCAAGAGCTGATCAATGCTGTCCAGTTCAAGATGGGAAAATGAACTTACATGTATTTGCATAACTGATTAAGAAAACACAATAATACCATATTTGGAAAATAATGGGAAATTCGTACTTATAGCATTATGAAGCTATGTGAAGGTGACTATTTGTTGACATGAATTATGCAAATCAGTGTCACACAGATTCCAACTATGCAGACTAGCAGATGGCATGCCTATCTACAACATTATACGAATGCAACAAAGTGGTCGTGAGTTATAGCAACCCCCACCCCCGTACATATGAATTTATTAGTAGATTGTGCGAAATAAAGAAATGCTTCCTACACAGGGCATAACTATAGTCTATTTATCATATGATATGAATGGTTTATTTATTTGGAAAGAAAACAAGTAACGTTAACATTAGCTTAAACATGTCAGTCAAGACGGCTGGATTGCGTCGGGACATTGCATTTAAATTCGCATGAGACATATTTACAAATGGATTATTACGACAAGGATACAAACGTTTAAAACAGTATTTGTCAGGTTAACTTATACGGCAAATTAAAATACTTATCAATGCCGAACAATTGAAAACTTAGTAGTGTTTAAAAGGTGCATCATATATCGCACGGCACTGTATGTATAAATAAATTTATAGAATGTTTATTTTGAACACTCAATGACAGTGCTGGTCTATCTATTTAACAGATTTGGACCTTTTCAGAAGCCGTTTCAAAATTACGAGGGGGGGGGGCAAAAGAGCCCCCCAAGGGGTATCTAAAAAAAAGCCGGGTCTAGATAGGGTTCATGCTGTAATATTGCTTATGATGCCTTTAAAAACAAGAATATTCAACGACACATGCTTTTATAGTTTTAATAGTACTGGTTGTGTACAAAGAAAGAAGCTACGATACCGTTACGTATTGTAACAAACTATGCAATAGCAATGTATCGAGCCTCACCCAAGAGTATGATAAAATACAGGACCTTGAATCCTATACCAGCACACCAGTAAATAGTACGAAGCTGTAAGCGTCACCTCCTCAAAAAGTGACAGTTAGATAGGCAGTTGGAGTTTAAAATTACCACAATCCCACCCTTATTGTTGTATTAAAACCTTTTCAGTGAGCTTGCATTATGCAAGTCGTCTGCATGGAAATAGACTAGCCGGACAGAAAGTGTAATCAAGGAGATTCTATGATACTAAATTTTGTCAATAAGATATACAACACTACCCAATCATAGCACATTTTATCATAATACTTCACATATGTTTGCTCTATCAACAATAGAATCATAAGAGTTACATTATACTTTTTCGTCCAAATTAAATGCGAGAGGGCGAAAAAAAGAAGATGAGGGGAAAAAAGCAAAATGTCTAGATTTTCAAAATATACACCAAAAAGAAACGTTGTAAAAAGAGTTCAAGCGACAAAACTTTCAAATCTTACGACATGTCATCGATAGACAGATTGATTAAATACGGATCGAAAACGAAATGATAGCTGGCAGATACATGAAATATTTATAATGTCTAACAACTCAAGAATTATTTATATTCTTCTAAGTGATTCTGCTTCTCGCTTCTTAGTGATACGGAAACGTAGGAAGAGACAGGTTTTACAATCAAATGTTTGTCTAACTTCATCATAATTATGAATTTGTCGGTGTTGCATCGGAATTCGGTGTATGGATTTATGAACAAGGGATTTACGCATACGACATACTAAGGTTTGCACTTTGACCCTTGACCTATGATGTCACCGTGTCGCAATCACTGCCACCTGTCAGACTGCACGTTACGCAGAGCTGTATGAGGTCATTACGCCTCCTTCTCGTCGGAGAAACTATCAGGATTTCAACGTCAACTTGTTACTTTGTCGAGTTTCTTTTCAACCCCCTGTTTCACAAATCAGGTATGTCATTAATGCTCGTATATGTAACGTTAAACGCGTGGTGAGTTTACTGTTTGTAATTGCAATGAAATGCTAGCAATGACAAAAACGAACGGATGTCAAGGACCAGGAACTAGCTTTTATGCTCTACTAAATGTTTTGTACCACGTAAATGTAATGATATATGTTCATACATTGGTTAGGCCCTGATTCAGTCTGAATCTAGTATGCAATCTATCAGACCTTTATGCCCTTTATACCTCCTCTGAGACTCATGGCCGCCATGAAACGCGGCTTGCAGATCGATTTGAGCTTCTCATGAATAAATAAAGTTCAAACAAATTAGGTGCACGCATTTTGCCAGGGAAGACAAAAACAGAATGAATTGCCGTCAGCTTGTTTTGTGGAGCTCCGGGATTCAAAAGAAAAAGCTGTGTCAATATCAACTAAGTACCTGTTCCAAAAATCGGGTACTGTCATATTTCTTATAAATGTTGAGCTCGTTAAACAAGTGTCATTCAATAGAATTACTAAGTAACAGCCAGGGGCTCCGGTAACGTAGCAAAATCACGCTTCATATAGTGTTCATTATAAATGTAATTATCTATTGCATACCTCTTTCCAACTAAGATTTCTTGTAACATCTTAGGCCAAGTTCCAGCTTGAATGAGAAAAGCTTGTTATTAACTTCCTACGCAGACTTATAGATCGGCGGCGTGTACATTTGGGGGTTGGGGTGTGCACGTGTGTGGGGGGGGGGGGGGGGGTGCCTTAGGGGTGGTGGTGGTAGGGGAGCAATGATTCAAGATTTTCAACAGGCCCAACCGTTTTTTTTTTATTCTTAGACGTAATGAAACATTCTAGTAGCTCTGATGAAAAGAACTTGTAATGGATGTCATTCGAAACGTCTGAGGGTAAATCTCCATTTTTATCCAGCTGTAGAGATTGAATTGCATTTGAACATGGGCTAAGGTTCCCTTTTTTCGTACTATTTCCAGATTCTAGAGGGTTGTTCAAACAAGTACAATGAACCGTAAACAGCGTCAATCACCCTCGGCACAAAAGAGCCCTGATGCCGACAACAACCGTCAAGAATCGGGCTCGATACAAAAGGGCCCTGATGACGATATCGTGTCGCTGAACGTCGGCGGGCACTTCTACACAACGACAAGAGGCACTCTCACCCGCTTCGGGAACTTTGCTGGGTTGTGCTGGATGTTTCGTCCCGATGGCGCGTACGATTCAAAAGCGTACAACTTTACTACAACGGAGCCTTTTCCCTCCTTGTGGGACAAGCAGGGCCGGTTCGTCATAGATCGGGACGGGAAGATCTTCCGACACGTCCTAAACTTCCTCCGACTTGGTGAGCTGGTTCTTCCCGACGACTTCAAGGAACTCCGTCTGCTCGAGAAGGAAGCTGAGTACTACCAGATGCCGGAGCTAGCCGAGGCTGTCCGGATAATGATGGGAAAGAAACATGCTGATTCCAGTAACAAACATAAAGTATTAAGCCTTGCTGGAGGGCTTCTCTTGCTTGCTTCCGTCTATACTCTAGTTAGAGCCCGTATTTCGGTCAATTGACGGAACTATCTAAGGTAAAAATAAAAATAAAAAACTGCAAGTAAAGCTTTAAGGTAGCCCTCAATAGTCGCCCAAATCGATAACGCATATTGTTATGACCACCGTGATAGCTCATTTATTATTTATTACAGATTTGCGAAAGCAAAAAAAAAAAACTGTTTTGTTATGGGTATGTTATGGTGTCACTGTTGGAATAATTAAAGCCACAACAGTAATGTTTAGTCTGCTCTAATGCGGGATCTTCAATGTGATTTGAATATGCAACTTTGACATGTAATGTTATGAAAGTGTTGATGCGGTCTGTACATTATCGACCCAAAATTCGATATCTGAGTTAGTTATTGGAACTACGCCATTTATTAGGAAAGGGACGCCGTGTGCCCTTGAAAGATCGCCTAAGGCTTAGGTCACATTTCCAAATCGGGTAGCTTTCGGGAGCAAAAAGAATAATATGAAACACATAAAAATACATGAAAGCGCCAAAATAAGATTCGTGGGCAGGATTTGTGTATATTTCTAGGTATACATTTTAATTTTTCGTTTCTTAAAACATCCCGGCCGGGCCCCGGTTTGGAAATGTGACATAAGCCTAAGCTATGTAGCAGTCTAGCGAAAGCCGTTCTTCATCATCATCATGGGTTACCCCCATATAACCCCGCAAGGGGCAAAGTAGGGGGGTAGCTGAGGTCCCGGGTTAGGGCGGGCAGCCCTCCTGCCTGGCGCGGAAGCTCTCAACTGTGGGAGCACTTACTACCGCGCCAGGCAGGGAATTCCACTCCGGAATTCTTGCGTTATGCGACATGAAAGCTTGCGCGGGGCTCAACCCCCCTGTCTGAATAGGGTTAAAGTCGGTTTGAACAAAGAATTTATAATCTCCTCGGTTCATGAATTAATGAAAACCTTTATTCTATAATATACCCAGTGGTTTAGTTACAGACCGCAACAATGATAGTTGAAAGATACACATAAAGCATTTACACTGTCACACTGAATGAATTCGACTTAATTGTTCTCGCTTCTTAGTGATACTGAAAATATAAGAACAGATAGGTTTTACAATCGAATGTTTGTCTAACTTCATGAATTTGTCTGTGTTACTTAGGTGTATGAACTTATGAACAAGAAATTTATTGAAACGCATACGACGTACAAAAGTTCGCACTTTGACCCTTGACCTATAAATTGTCACCGTGTCACTGCCACCTGTTCGACAGTATACAAGGTCATCACGTCTATTTCTCGTAAGCGAAACTATAAGACTTTATGTTGGCTTGAAATTGTAACTCAATCGAGTGTAATCAACCCCTTGTTTCACAATTTAGGTATGTTTCGAAGTCCTGTGTATTAGTCCAGCGGCATAGCTGAAAAATAGACTAACTTGCAGATTTGTCTAAAAGCACCAAATTTGGCACACATATAGTCAAACATGTTCTAACTAAATCTAGATATGGAGGCATCTCAGCCGGGGAGCACTTTTAAAGCACTTTCAACTTAGAGCCCCCTTGCACATTTCATTCTTATTTTTGCTCATTAAGTAGATACTTTATCAATGAAAGTTTTTTTCACGTTCGAATTTTCCGGGCTTACTTTTCAGACATACAGCTGAGATGCGAAGATATCTAAGTATGCAATTATGTAAAATGTAGACTGCAATGTGACTTCTTGCTAAATATTATTTTGACATCATAGTATCAACTTGAATAAATGGAATACAGTGCAAATATCCACAAACTGGTCATTTGTTCAGTCCGTCATTTTCATGTATAAATACCTGGATAGCAGCGCTTTCACGACTGAGTGAACAGAGCAATGGAACAGAACAAAAGAACAAGGTGTTCTTGTGAACACCAGTTCTAGGTCCCAACAGTTACCGGTTTTGAAAGGCTTTTGCACTTGGCCGGCTGTGTTTAGCCTCAGGTAAGTTCTTTGTTTTTGCCATATAGAACGAATGTTACCAGTTACTACCTATCAATATAAGGTTACTCTCCAAGCATAGGTCGAGTCGCGTAGATATAGTAGTAGTCGGAAACAATACACGGGCGCTTGGAGAGTACATAAGGTATAGTATATAAGATGGGATTTTTATAATCAGTGTCTTTATGTCATAATCAGTGTAATTATTCTTTACTTAAGAATATCCCTATGATCTACCTATGTCGCGTATTTCCCATTTGTAAGGTAGGCTACTATCGGTCTCTTTGTAATAAAGGGTATGATTGCAAAATTTATTTACAAACTTCAGATATTTGTATGGTGTAAAAAAGGGTTGGTTTCTGCTTTGTTTGCAGGATGCAGGACTTTAGACTGTAGTGCGTTCTTTTAGTCGAGGCAAAATTTTGAGGAAGACGTTTCATCAAGTTGGATCCGGAAAGCCGCCCCCACAAAACTGATAGGGATCTGTGCATCATTTGTCAAGAAAATGCCCAAGAGACACTGACATGTCCAGCACAATAAAATAGGCAGACTCTGGAAAGTGGCTACACAACATTGCATATTGGCCAATAATCTAAAAGAATCTAATGACCTCGAAAGTCTGCCCTTATCTCTGAAGCTAGATAGACTTGATGAAGGATGTGGGATTGAGGCAGCAATGAATGAACACAAGGCGAGCTGGCACAAGACTTGTATGCTTCAATATAACTCAACAATGCTGAAAAGGGCTAGGAAAAGAGCAGCTCATAAAGATAATGACGTGTCTACGGAGACGATTTAAACGAACAAGATCACACGCAAGTTCAAATCCGAAGAAGGTATGCTTCCTAAATGCATGGTAAATTTGCTGGATTCTACGTTATATATACGCGTCCGGGGTAGGTCAAACTGTAAGAATTTCCTCGGTCAGCTTGTTGTGTCGGACAGCGGGCTTCAGAAGAAAAAACTTTTAAAACAATCTGTTATGAAATGGCACTGTATTATTGCTCATAAATGTATAGCCTGAGTGTTATTTTACTGAATTTAAGTTTACCTGGGATCCCCTGTTTAGAATCGTGATTAATTGCCATAAAAAAATCCATGCTACCATTCCAGAAGTTTGCGAAAAATTCTGCTAAAGTGTGTTGTGGTTGCCACGACCATGCCTGGCGTAGCATATTTGGGCTGTCCTATATAGCAAATGAAAGTGTATATAACGTTATCACAGTTAACGTCGCTACCACGTAAAGTGCCTTTCTGGCGAGGCCTCAGGAGCTAGCCTAATATCATAGTGTGCGTCCGTTTGACAAAAATTCCCAGAATTCCACGGCATGGCAGGAATTTTACCAAGCCTGCGTAGTTGCATCATCCGTTTAGTGGGGAATAACTCAGAAATTGGGTTTGTTTATTGTTTATTGTTTATTGTTCATTAACTCCTTTAGTTGTTAATATTCAATGCAACAACTAATCTTCCAGGAGTAATACACATGACACTTGGACACATACAGTTTGCAACACACATACAACATGTCAATAAAAATCATTAAACAAAACGCATGTGCCTTATCCAGAAATCATCAAGCCCCTCATGTGTCTTAAGCTAAGTCTCGCATATGTTTCACCAGCTGCCGTCTGAAATTCCTGGATGTGTTCGCAGTTTGCAGCTCATGTGATAGTTTGTTCCAATCTGATGCTGCTCTATATGTGAAGGATGTTTTCAGGCTGTTTGTTTTTGGTTTTTCAGTTCTTAAGTTTTGCCGTGCCGCGTGTCTTGTATGATAACTATGCTGGCCCTATACCAAATGTAGTCTACTGTACAATAAAGACGGCTCCCTGGCAAGGAGTACCTTGTGAAATGTACACATGCTGCTTACATAGAGTCTTTCGCTTAAAGTCAACCATGATAAGACATTGTGCATATGCTTGATCGGGGTGCGGTTAGTTCCCAAGGTAAGTCTGCCTGCTTTATTCTGCATCACGTGTAGCGCGGCGATGTTCTTTTGTGTAGTAGAAGCCCAAACCGCTGCACAGTAGTCAAGACGTTGCAAGGTAAGTGTTTCTGTTAACATTTTCATTAAGGACTGATCCAAGTATGCAACACTCCTTCTGATGGCGCCCAGGGACCTAGCCATTTTCTTTATGGTTTCTTCTACATGAAGGTTCTACGTGAGACACTCATCCAAGGTGCTCCCAAGTAGCTTCATTGTTGTTACTTGTTGTATAGGACATCCGTCAGCAAACAAGGTGAGTTTCGGTTTCTTTGACATTTTGGGTCTACTCCCAAGCAACATACACATTGTCTTATTTGCATTCAAGAACAGTCTGTTTAGCCTCACCCAGTTACATATATTATTAAAATCTTCCTGTAAATTGACCGTTACTGTCTCCACTGATGGTGAGCACGTGTATGCAGATGTGTCGTCTGCGTACATTCCGGGGATCGTTTCCCTCACGGCAAAAGGTAGGTCATTTATAAATATTGTGAACAGCAAGGGGCCAAGGCAACTACCTTGGGGTACGCCACAATTAACCTCCCTAAACGGCGAGTTCGTGCCGTTGAAGTGTACGCACTGTTCTCTTCCTGCTAGGTAACAGTCCATCCAATGCACTGCTGTGTCTGAGAAACCGTAGCACGCCAGTTTTTGAAACAGAAAGCTGTGATCCACCAAGTCAAAGGCAGCGGAAAAATCCAAGAATATGGCCCCGACGATGTTACCCTGGTCGATCTTACGATACCAGTCATCGACTAGTTGCAAGAGTGCAGTGCATGTCGAGTGATGTTTTCTGTAGGCGTGTTGGTAGGGTGACATCAGGTCATTCACTTTGAAATAGTCCGATAATTGAGAACTCACAACTTTCTCCATCACTTTACTGAAAGCAGGTAAGAGACTTATTAATTGGTCTACTGTTCGGCCCGCTTAAACGAGTCGTTGACGACTTGGGCAGAGGAACAACCTTGGCTCTTTTCCATGCCGTCGGATACTCAGAGGTAATGAGCGATAAGTTTATGATGTAGCACAGTGGTCTGGCAATCTGATCGGCCGCCAACCTTAACAGCTTGTTGTCGACATTGTCAAGTCCAGTAGCTTTCCCATCAGATAAGGACAGAAGGTGTTTGTGGATCTGTTCCCAATGTGTCAGTTGAAAGTCAAAACTACAGTCCTTTCCCACCATGACCTTATCCCTTATCAGCTGGAGAAGGTCCCCGTTTGGTTGCGAGTCCAACCCTGCTCTCAGAGAGTTCACCTTCTGCGTAAAGAATGAGTTGAAGTAGTCCGCTACGTCACCTGCCTTAGTGAGGATCTCTCCGTCCCGCTCTACAGTACAGGCTGACCGACGAAGCCCTCTACCCATCATTCCATTCAGTGTTCTCCACATTTCCTTTGGGTCATATCTGGACTCAGCTATCTTAGATTTGAAGTACGCGGCTTTCTTTTTCCGATTTAGTTTGACAGCTGCATTCCTAAGTTTCTTGTATATGCACATGTCTGAAACGAGGCCTGACGCAAGAGCTTCCTTCTTAGCGTCATCTCTGAGCTTCATTACTTCTCGAAGTTCATCGTCCACCCATCCTGCCGGGTTCGACCTCACAGTCCGTCTTTTAGCAGGGGCATGTTGATCGGCTACATTGCAAAACAATGTTGTAAACAGGTGCAGTGCTTCATTTACATCTGACTCATCGTATACAATGTGCCAAGGTACCATGCTCATGTCTTTCTGGAAGTCGTCCGGGTTGAACTTACTGTAGGTTCTTTTATAGGCAACATGTGGCTGAGTCTTTGGAACCTTAGTCTTCCTTGTCAAGTAGATGATGTTGTGATCCGTAAAACCCAGAGGCGTTGACTTTGTTGTTGTGCACTTTTCCTTGCAGTTTGTAAAAGCCAGATCGATACACGTAGCTGTAATTGAGGTCAACTAGTTCATGTACGTACTCGGGATCGACCGTCCGAGCGGGTGTCGAACGTCGGCGAGTTCCGATCTCGAGCGAAGGCACCCGAAGGTCGCCGAAGGCGATCAACACCAAAAGGTCGCCCTAGGCGACCAGCGAGCGGAGCGTGATTTTTCCAGAAAAGAGAGCTAGTCAAGCGCTGATGGGGGCGTTTTATAAGCGCAGCGGGTGGACATTGTCTGGTGGCTCGGCTTGAGTGCCAGTTTGCTTGTGTGGCACCACTGTGTACTAGTGTGACACTTTTATTAATGTATACATCCTGACTTATTGTGACCTGTACTTAGCTCGGTTGGGCAAAATTGTACAATAAAGGTCTTCATTCAATTATCAGTAACGTATCTCCTCTTTGTTGCAGCCAATAACAAAAATTCCGAGGCCTATTGTCCATGGTCAACCTGGGTGTTCGGGGCGTCATAAAGACAATAGCAAAAATTAACACACAAAAATGTATGCAACAGCTGGTGCCGGAACAAACAATGGCGGTAATTTGTCTAAACAAATCGTAATCCAAAACCGGCAAGATTTGTTTCTGGACCAAACTGGTGATGATACTGACTCAATAAATGTACCAAAGCAAGAAGATCTTTCCAAGATTGTTGACAAAATACCCGTTAATACAATAATTCTGCATATTAATCCTGTATAGGGTTAGTGTCTATATCCCCACAAAGAAGTATCAATACATAAAGGCATGCTATACATGCAGTATTCAGACTGACAAACGAAGGCATCTTACTTGCAAATCCTAAAAGTTTGTAAGCAGACAATAGCAGCGACGAAACTATACTCTCTCTTAGCTAGATTCACATTCAGGTACATTACCTAATACATAATAACTTAAAACTATTTGCTCAATTGTTGCGTATTACAAGAGATATTTCTAAAACCTTATCATGGGAATATTACCAAAAATTCTAATAGTTAAAAATGCAGTTGCTAAAAGTAGTTTAGATCTACATAACAAGCATAACGAGCCGCGGAGAGGCACTGTCCAATGCTGAGCCAGCAATAAAGTTAAGTGGCAAAAGAATGAGGATAAATGTGTCGTACCTACCTAACCAGTAGCATACAAATATAAGAACTAAAATACAGGTGTTTTAAAAAGATTGTTGGCTCGGTCAGTACCTCTCAGCTGAAGGTAGAGGCATATCGCGCATCAGAGCTCAGCATGGATGGCGCCCTCCCCACGAAATATGAAGGTGGCTATAAAATCTTCCTAAGCTGGAAAGTTTTCAGAAATTTTCACTTTGATGTGTTCTACAATGTATGAATCATGAAAATGTGCAAGTCTGTTGCATAAAACTTACAAAAGCTTGAATATTTCATGGAGGTATGAGGTCGCCGAACTCTAGTTTTATATGAATTATGCTAATAAGGATCGTATTTGCATAATTGATAAGAAAAGTGCTAGAGATTAGCCTTCTCTTTCAAGATATGAGCGTCATACTTTCGACAGCTCTTTAATTTGGGTCGACAAGATGATCAGCTGATATATAATTTATGCAAGTGATGATTTTATCTATGAGAATCATTCTTATAATTAGGACTACTACTTTTAACTACAGGTTGTACACGTCCATTCTATCCCAAAAGTCACACTTGTCCTTCCGATAGTCATGTATCAGGGAAGTGCTAGGAGTACTGATGTTCAGGCAAGGAAAGTTCCCTTCTTGGTTGTACTTTGGCCAAGTGGTGGCGGTCCCTGGCATTGTCATCCTGGTAGTTTCGGCTGCGTCTCGGCTAGGTTGGTTAGGGTCCCCGGTGTGGGCGAAGTTGCCGTAGTAGTAAGCAATGGCGTCCGCCATTTTCTGTTCCTCAGCGGTCATGGTCATGTTGGTCACCGGAAGGCGTGTGGTCTGGAACACGAAGGGTAAGTCCTCCGCGTGGCACACGTGTCCGTTACAGTTCTTCTGGTAGTCCCACAAGTGTGGGAAGGACCAAACATGGTCAAACACATACAGCCACACATTGGTGTTCCCCTTTCTCACGGCGCTCCGAATGACGTTACGAGTCGAACACTTGAAGACCCAATCAGTGGTGAGCTTGGACATGTGTGGGCGGTAGTCTGACGTGTTCGTTTCTGTGGGATATTCTATGGAGACTTCCACTGCCTTTAGATGGACAAATGCAGCGTAAATGGCGTACAACGTGACCAGGGAAGTCACCGGCTTGTTGTAAAGACTGTAGATGTATAGGACGGCTTCTTCCGAGGTAGTTCCTATGATAAAAGGCTTTGACTGGAAATGTCCTTTTGCAAAACTGTCCACCGTAGGACCAGGTACGATATCACCGTCCACAACGGGTCCCCACTTTACTGACACCTCTAGCGGACGGTAAGGGTTGGAAAAGAACGTCCCCATTCTGTCTAGCCCTGCCTGAAGAGCGCTCGAGTTCTTGGAGCGAAGACACTTCATGTCCCCGTGCGAACAGCCCAGTTTGTCAGCAAGGTGGTCACCGAGGCGAAGCGCCTCCCAGCGACTTTTGTGAGGAATGGTAAGAGGCACGCTCAGCATGATGGCGTGGTGGAACAAGTCGGCAAACTTTGGGCTGATGAGGAGCGTGGACGTCGCATCTGACCCCGTGCTCTGTCCGAAAACGGTCACGCGGTTTTTATCCCCGCCGAAGCTTCCGATGTTTTCCTTGACCCATCGCAAACCTGCGGCTTGGTCAAGAAGGCCGTAGTTGCCCGTTGCCGCGTCCTCTCCTTGACCAGCGACCAGGTAGCCAAACGCTGCTAGTCTGTAGTTGGTGGTTACCACGATGGCGTTGGTCTTGTTAGATAGAAATCGTCCGTCGTAAAAGTAGGCGGAACCGCTGCCCTGTTCGTTCTCTCCGCCGTGAATCCAGAACAAAATCGGTAGCTTAGCAGCAGCAGAGTTAAGGATCGTACGTGGGGCAAAGATGTTGAGATAGAGACAGTCTTCACTCACTTTTCTATCCCGGGGACATTGGAATACGTCGTCACCGTCATTCGGTCCGCATCTGCTTTGGTAGCAGCCAGGGCCCGGTACGGTCCCGTCACGAACTTTGGGCGCCCAGGACCTGTTGCGGCGTACAGAAAGTGCGACATGAGACAAAATAGAATGAAGTTGAGCGAAACGGACGGAACCAAATTGAGTGTACAGGAAGTGCAAAACGGAACAAAATTGACTGTACAGGAAGTGCAAAATGGAATAAAATAGAACGAAGTGGGGCGAAATTGAATGCACATACAGTAAATGCAAAATGGAACAAAAGGGACCGAGTTGAAATGTACAAAGAGTGCAAAATGGAACGAAATGGAACGCAAGCAGTACTGCGGAAGCATCAGAATACTGAAGTAGGCGATAAATGAATACGACTTATTCTATCTTTACTTAGAATTTTACCAAGATTGAAGCAAGATAAATTTGTACACCTTTGTCATTTTCGGTTCCCTGAATGAATGATTACCGATGCCAATGACTTTGGAAATAGGATCCGACTTCCGTACGATTTCGCTCCATTTCGCTTTATTTAGCAATTTCAATACACCCACCTGTTGTACTGTCGTGGGGGCTTCCAGCGGAACTCTCCCACCGGCGGCTCCCCGTAAGGAAGACCAAAGAAGATAACCCCTTCTAGATCCTCCACATACAACCCTCTCACATCGCTATACTGCGTGCGAACAACCGGCCCATCCTCCTCAATAGGAAACGCCAGGCCACCAACTATAAGAAGGAAAGGGTAGAAAATGATTACCGATGCCATGATGACTCAGTGATCAGTTATGGGCAGGTCTGGACTTTGCCTCAGAAAACTCGGTCACCTTATCAAGCTCTGTCACATGCTGTTTGCTGTGTGGCTACAGATTAACGAAGATCGAGAGCGCGCTACTTCAAACGTTATCAAACGTAATTTGTATTCATGCCCAGCAAAGGTGAAATCACTTGCATACATGTCTCTTATTGGTAAAAGTTACATTAACTTCTTTAAGTCCTGTTGAATTATGCAATATTGAATATCTGCTCGAACTTGACCATGAATACCAATGAATTTGAACCCTTGGTACGTGAATGGACAGGGGTATTTGTACTTTAGGCAACGGCAAGTAAATCTAATGGATGGTAACGTCTGCAGACTCAAAATTTAATGCGAGGGGCGAAAAAAAAACAAGATGAGGAAAACAAATACAAGATTTTCAAAATGGATACCATACACGTTGTAACAAGAATTGAAGCGAAAAACACGCCAGGGTAGGTGGTAGGGAGTCGTATTTGGCCAGGGTTTTTAACTACGGTAGATTTGAACAAGAAACTCTAGACGCATACAACGTACAAAGGTTCGCACTTTGACCCTTGACCTATCACCTGTACTCCAGCGGTGAGGGCATCACGTCACATTCTCGAAGGCGAAACTGTAAGGATTCAGACGCATGCCCGTAGCCAGGATTGGTTCGGGGGGTTCGGAAGAACCCCCCCCACACGCTCAAAAGGTCCGCTTTTTCAGGCTCGAAGGTCCACTTTTTCATGTCCAAGATTTTTTTTCAAAGGCATAACTGATTTGCATTTTTCCCTGATAGACATTTCAGTCAATCTAATTTATTTTTAGTGAGTCTATCAGCAAAATTTGCCCCAGAAAGTGCAGGAAATGGCTTTTTCAAAATTTCCCCGGACCTCCATTGCGACGCCTCGCGCCTTTGGTGTCGGACATGGTGAAAATATGTCGAGGGAATTGGCCTCAAAGACTTACGCAAAAGCCTTGTCTTTTAATAGAAATTCCATCAAACTTTGCAAGTGATTTTTGCCCGTCAAAATGCAGGAAATGACGTTTCAGGGGGTCAAAATTTCAATTTTTCCGGGGGAGCATGCCCCCGGACCCCCCTAGGCAGCTCACGCCTTCGGCGTGAGTCTCGCGCTTGCGGCGCTCGATGGTCCCACAATTACTAAAAAGAACCCCCCCAACCAAAATCCTGGCTACGGGCATGAGACGTCACCGAATTGGTACAGAGACAAACTCTGTTAAGTTTCTTCAAGTTCCTTAGAATCAGGTATTTTCTATTGCACATGTATTTATTGAAATGAGTGGTAAATTTACCACATTTACGTCTTCCGGGTAAGGGAAAACTACAAGAATTTGCCGTCGAAACTACAAAATAATGCCCGGTTGAAGTCTCGTTATGACGCTTGTGTGCTGCTCTATTGCATTGCTGTTCCAATTGGAATTTATGTTGAAATTTTCGCTTTCAAGCTTGGCCACAAAAGCGTCAACCTGGGCCACAAACACGTGCATGTTGTCACTTACGGAGCTAAGGTGTTGCAAACTTAGGCAAATCAGAATGTCACATTTGCATAAAAGTTTCTCGTGGACACAGTCGCTATGTCCATCACTTTTATTGCCTCACTGGTTTTCAAATCACTTCCAGATTCTAGAGTTGTTCAAACAAATAAAATATACTGTCAAACACGCTCGGTAGGTAGGCACGCAGGTCAGTTGCTAAGGGCAACTTCCCGCGTGTGAATCGTGCTATCATCCGCATATTGGTCTAATGATCCATTCTGTACCACCTCCGGCATATCATTTACATATATGTTATACAGCTGTGGCCCTAAGCAGCTGCCCTGTGGTACCCCACAGTGTAGGTTTCTCTGCTTACTGTAGACCCCATTTGTATACACTTGCCATTTGCGGTTTGTCAAGTACGATTCAGTCAAGGACAATGCATCCTCAGTGAACCCGTACGTCGTGAGCTTCTTTATAAGAAGAGAGTGGTCTACTAGATCAAAAGCTGCGCTGTAGTCTAGTAGGACTACCGCTGTCATGAGCCCATTATCCATGTTCCTAGCCAGTCGTCTGTCATTGAAGCGCATATGGTACAAATGATGAGGTGTAGGGGTGGATAGGTAGGGGTGTGTACTGGTACGTCAGGGACATAACCGTTTTTTTTCTTATTGGACAGGTCCAAGAAAACGGACCCGAAAAAAAATCGGTGTTGTTTATGTTATGTTTTGTGATGATGTGTGTTGTTCCGGTCTTATTTGATATAAAAAGACTACAGCAACAATGATTAATTTTAGTTTGCTTTTGGTAGTTTTGTATGTAATTTTGACTTGTTGACATGGCATGTTTTTAGGGTGCTTTGGCCTTGTCGGTAATAAACTGACAACAGCCACAACGATTAATGTTTAGTCTGTCCTATAGTGAAATGGTGCTTTTGTGTGTGATTTTGAGGTGTTAATTTTGACTTATGAATAACATAAGTTTTGGAACATTCTTGTTGAACTTGATCGACCCAAATTTTGATATCGTAGTTCGATTGAAGCTTTGTGTTGACTTGAATTGGAACCTGTGTTGGTATTTATCTATTGATGCCCTACTCCATTACTCTAGGACTTAGTGGAAGACATAAGGAAAGGGGAAAGACACACAAAAGTAGCAATAGCTGTCAGTGGCAGTTTTGCATTGACAAGAGAATGAATGAGAAAACATAAGTAAGCGAATCTGTATTGATAAAAAAATGCATCATAGCTTGCTAAGTGGCATAAATACATAAAAACAAAAAGGTTTTCGTCGATAATAGTGTCATCTCGATGCTTTTGTTCTTTTATTAAACTTTCAATGTTATGAGAGTTCACCTAATGTTCATTGTTTGTACATTCAAGAATTTGATGTACTTTTAGTTGTTCAGAAATTAGAAATAAAGAAAAGCTGGCGTCAAGTTGTTTGTCTCCTCTTTACAATATATGATCCATTGTGTGGATCATTGTATATTTTAGTCGTATCCCTATATATCCTATTGTATCTTTAGTAGTTTGGTAAGGTTAGGGATCAGAATACTGACGAAATATGTTTGATTTTGTGAACGTCCGCTTCACATAATGTTCCATTAAAGGAATATGTATCGTACAGATCATGTATCAATGAATACATGATCAGCCGAATTTTTGTCGAATTCCAATTCTGGCAAATTACGCAAGATTTTTTTTTTACGTTTTCAAACTAATGTGACACTCACAAAACCTTGGTTGGCAGATGGTCGGGAGCCATGTTTGGCTTTGTATGACCAGAGCCTTACGATAGGTTTGAACAAGAAACTTGAAACGCATATACGACGTAGAAAAGTTGGCAGTTTGAACCTTGACGCGTGTCGTATTTGGTATACGTGTAGTGTACTCTGAGCTGTTCGAGAGTATCACGTCACTTCCTCCTACAAATTTTCTATCTCCCACAGTTAAGTAGGCTTGAGTCTGTCCATGCCAGTCAGAAGGCCTGCCCACTTTAGCCCTGCCCCTCCTCTTTATAGGGTTATTTGTACAGGTAGCCACTATATCAATTACATTTGGCTCACCTGGTAACCGCTAACCGCTAAGCGAACCCTTCGGTAACCGCAAAAAAGCGAACCCTTACATTTGGACTTCAGGAATTTCAAACAAAGTGTGCGTTACTTTCAACACTTGAATATCATAGTAGGACATTGTGTACAGACGGTATAAAGTTAGTTGTCTACGAAAAATTACTTTGCTACTTTTCTACAAACAAATGAAGGCTCATTGGGGGGTAACCGCTAATCGCTAAGAGAACACTTCGGTAACCGCAAAAAGCGAACCCTCTACATTCGGACTTCAGGAATTTCAAACAAAGTGTGCGTTACTTTCAACACTTGAATATCATAGTAGGACATGTGGGCAGGCGGTAAAAAGTTATTTGAGTACCAAAAATTACTTTGCTACTTTTCTACAAACGAATGAAGGCTCACTTGAGGGTAACCGCTAATCGCTAAGCGAACCCTTCGGTAACCGCAAAAAAGCGAACCCTTACGATTGGACTTCAGGAATTTCAAACAAAGTGTGCGTTACTTTCAACACTTGAATATCATAGAAGGACATGTGGGTAGACGGTAGAAAGTTATTTGAGTACCAAAAATTACTTTGCTACTTTTCTACAAACGAATGAAGGCTCAATTGGGGGTAACCGCTAATCGCTAAGCGAACCCTTCGGTAACTGCAAAAAAGCGAACCCTTACGATTGGACTTAAGGAATTTCAAACAAAGTGTGCGTTACATGTCAGATGTCAGATACACAACCGGGATGTCCTACCCAGAATCAAACCGGCCGCGGGGTCTCTCAGTTACCAACTACTTGAAACCAGAAGCTCACATGTAAGGCCACTATACCAGTTGAGCTACAAGGACATCCCTCTACTTAAAATATTGTTCGTCTATATGTGTATAGACTGTGCAACACAAACTCTGCTTTCCGGGGGTGTAACTGGCCCCTTCTCGTGTAGTTGGGGGGGGGGGGGGGGCTGCTATAAGCACGATTTAATCTAGCTAATATGTGGCTATCTAACCTTTCCTCGGATGATCATTCCAGGAGCTTGTCAGCAAACCTTCTTTCAGTCCAAGTTTGCGGCACAGACGCCGCCCGAGTCGCTTCATACGTTGTAGAGTAGTCGAGTGTTTCTCGTCGTCCCGATACTTCTTATGTTTTCCGGGCACGGGGTTATACATGTACGTATGCGTAGTTTCTTCCTCTGTTGCTTTTTCACTAGGAGAGGTGTGCTCTTTGTCTTCATCAGTTGACAGCAGCACTTTGTCGACAAACTCGTTGAACCTCTCCTTGGAGAGCTTCTTCAAGAACTCCTTCAAGAAGATCCTCTTCAAAAGATTATTCCTTTCTTCATCAGTTGATATCACCATTTCGTTGACTATCTCGTTCAACATCCCCTTGGAGAACACCCTCAAGAGCTTGTACTCCTTCAAGAAAATCTTCTTCAAGAGGTTCTCTCGCTCCTCAGCCACACTATCATCTTCAACAGTTGTCATCAGCATTTCATTGATTATCTCGATGAACATCTCCTTGAAGGGCGCCCTCAAGAACTCCTTCAAGAAGATCTCGTTTAAGTGGTCCTTCCACTCTTCGGTCATCTCTTTAACGTTCGAAGCCCCATCATATAAGGACGCCTCTTTAACTTGTCGTCTTTGACCAGCAGAAATCAAGACAATGGCCAAGATCACCACTGTGACAAGTTTAAGATCAGACATCTTTTTCGTAGAGCCAGCCTTGAGCAGAAATGTAGAAAATATGAATATTTGCCAATTGAAATCAATTCTTCTTCTTCGTAATTCCAAAACAGTGTAGCGCTAAATGCACGTACAGCTTAGTTTCGATCAAGAATGTTTAACAACACAGGCTTCTAATAGTACAAGCTGTTTGGAAGGAAAGAAACTATATCATAGCAGTACGTAATTGTAACAAAATAAGCAATGGCAATGTATCGAGCCTCACCCAAGAGTATGGTAAAATGCAGGACCAATCCAGTATACAAGCATCAGTATACCAGATGTAAGCGCCACCTCCTTTATAACAGTGAAGAGTTGAATAGAAAATCGGACTACAAAGTTATCACAATCCTCCCCCCATCGTTGTGTTGAAACTGTACTGTGAACAAGCATTATGCCAGTAGTCTGAATGTAAATAGTCTAGCCACGGCGGATTATGTAATCAAGGAGGTTCAGTGATACTTCATTCTGTCAATATGATATACAACACTACATAACCAGAGCAAATTTGGTATGGCAAGGTTTATAACTCACTATAGTACACAATACTCATCATGTAACGTTTCATCTATCAACACCAGGATCATAAGAGTTACAATATAACGTCTAGT
>NW_023365704.1:279213-302413 GCF_000003815.2 Branchiostoma floridae
AGCACAGTATCATTATTGAACATGATCTTGAACCCTTGGTACGTGAATGGAAAGGGTGATTCTATAGTTTAGGCCACAGCAAGTACATTTTGTGCATGATTTATGCATCCAATTTAATGCGAGAGGGCTAAAAAAACAAGATGAGTAAAGCAAAAACGAGATTAGATTTTCAAAATAGACACCGTAAACGTCGTAACCTCTGCTTGGAGAGTGTGTCTATAGTCTTTTTGAGTGTTTGTCTTATACACTCATTGACATACAGTGCTGGTCTATTCTTGTCAACAAAATTAACCTTTGAGCCTTTTCAGGGTGACCTACTTTAACTTTACGTAAGGCCAGATTGATTCGATTACATATGAAATCTTTATTGACACAACAAAAAGTACAGCGACTTTTGTACGGTTTATAAAATACTTACAGTACATAAAAAACACACATATATGAATATCTATAGATATGAATAAGTCAACATATATTGAGTCTAGCGTATCATTTACACTATTGGTTCTACGGTATGAACATTCTTCGATATATTTGCCTACTTGTACACAGTAAGGGTTATCGCCTCCCATAACGTAGTTGAATTTATCTATCGAACGAAAATTAACAAATTCTTTAGAGCGAGCAGAAAAATAGAGAACAGCTTTGTGAGTTTATCATTATATAGTGAACAATCCATAAGAAAGTGACGTTCGTCTTCGATTTCATTTGGGCAGAGCGGACAAATATATGACATGCATCTTTTGGGAACAAAAAAACTATTGTGATCGTAAGAAGAAATTGCACACTTGGGAACAGCGATTCCGCAGTGTCCCTCTAAATTGATTTTGCGGTCTTCATAAATGAATCAAATGGTAAATTTTATAGATTTAGACTAGTAACATTGCCTTCATTATGAAATCTAAGGGAGAATTTTGCCTCTGAAGATCTTGCTTCTGAAGCCCAACCCTTTCCTAAAACATTAGTTTTCAACCATACTGTAAAAAGTAAAAAGTAGCTTAAAAATAAGTATTATACATTTCGCCCTCTTGCATTAAATTTGGAGTCTGCAGACAATGCCATGCATAAAATGTACTTGTTGTGGCCTAAACTACAGACTCCTCCCTTCTATTCACGTACCAAGGGTTCAAGTTCATGTTCAATAATAATACTGTGCTCGCCTGTCATGCATAATTCAACAAAACGTTACCAAGTCCAAACACGACTAGACGTTATATTGTAACTCCTATGATCCTGGTGCTGATAGAGGAAACGCATTAGGAGTATTGTGCACTATACCAATCATCTGGTGTGTTTTGCCAGCCAGTGCCATACCAAATTTGCTCTGATGGCGTAGTGTTGATGTCTTATTGACAAAATGAAGTACCGCGTGCACTGGACCCCCTTGATTACATATTCTGCCCATTCATTTACATACAGACTACTGGTATAATGCTTGTTCACAGGACAGTTTAACGCAACGATAGGGGATTGTGCACGCGGTTATTCTACATTCCGATTGTCTATTTAACTCTTTACTGTTATAAAGGAGGTGGCGCTTACAACTGCCTACCATTCACTAGTGTGCTGGTATGCTGGATTGGTCCTGTATTTTACTGCATACTCTTAGGTAAGGCTCGATACAATGTCATTGCTTCTTTTGTTGCTATTACGTAATGCTATCATATAGCTTCTTTCCTTCTTAACGCCTATTTATTATGATATTTCAAACTAGGTTGTACATCCATTTAACATTGTTTTGGAATTAAGAAGAAGACGACTGATACCAATTGACAAATATTGACATTTTTCTTTTATTTTTCTCCTCAAGGCTGTACGAAGAAGATGTTTGATCTAAAACTTGTCACAGTGGTGATCTTGACCATTGCCTTGATTTCTGCTGGTCAAAGAAGACAGGTTAATGATGCTTCCT
Source organism: Branchiostoma floridae (assembly GCF_000003815.2). NCBI lineage: Eukaryota > Metazoa > Chordata > Leptocardii > Amphioxiformes > Branchiostomatidae > Branchiostoma > Branchiostoma floridae. The sequence goes on from NW_023365704.1 coordinate 281,126, forward strand.
TAGTTGGGCCTTCGGATGTTGAAGAGATGACCGAAGAGCGGAAGAATCTCTTGAATGAGATTTTCTTGAAGGAGTTCTTGTGGGCACTCTTTAAGAGGATGTTGAATGAGAAAGTCGACGAAATGGTGATGTCAACTGATGAAGACGATAGTATGGCCGAAGAGAATAGAATCCGTTTGAAGGAGATTTTCTTGAAGGAGTTCTTGATGGCACTCTCCAAGGAGAGGTTCAACGAGGCAGTCGAAAAAATACTGATGCCAACTGATGAAGACAAAGAGCACAACTCTGAGACTCCTTCTCGTGGAGAAGCAATAGGGGAAGAAACTGCGTACGTGTATGACCCCAGGCCTGGAAGACGTAATAATTATAAGTATCGGGGACACGAAAAACACTCGATGACTCCACAACGTGTGAAGCGACTCGGGCGGCGTCTATTCCGCAAACTGAAAGAACGTTGGGTGACAAGCCCCTGGATTGATCATCCGAGGAAAGGTTAAATATACACATATTAGCCTAATCAAATCTCGCTTATAGCAGCCCTCCCAACAACACGGAGAGTGGCCAGTCCCCCCCCCCCCCCCCCTGACAGCAGAGTTTGTGTTACACATTCTATACACATGCAGATGAACATCATTTGAAGTAGAGGGACGTCCCTGTAGCTCAACTGGTATAGTATCTTTACAGTGAGCTTCTGGTTGAAAGTAGTTGGTAATTGAGAGACCCTAGTTCAATTCTGGGCAGGGCATCTCTGTTGGGCATACATCTGGATAGTGCACGTGGTAATCTACATAGTGCACGTTGTAATTACCCCACAAATAACCCAATAAGGTTGGAGGGGGCATGGAAAGACTCAACTGTGAGAGCGATCACCACCGTACAAGGTAGGGTATTCCACTGTGGAATGTATAGTTCTAGAAAAAAATATAGGAGGTTGTGTACGAGGAAGTGACGTAATACCCTCGTTCAACGCGGGGTACACTGGACGTACACAAATTTCAACAAGCGTTAGGTGATAGGTCAAGGGTCAAAGTGTGAACCTTTATTGGACGTCACATGCATTTCAAATTTCTTGTTCAAACAAACCGGTACTCTTATCCTTCGTAAACTGTTGCAGCATATATTCAAGGTTTGGTCATATTAGAGACGTGTATGCAAGTGATTCTACCTTTGCTGGGCATTGTATTTGATAACGTTTAATGTAGCATGATTCGTTAACCCTCAAACCACCGTATGACCCCAGACGTGTATCAATATGTGCCATTATGGCATTTCTTGTCGAAAACAAATTTCCTCCCATGACTTTGTTTCTATATATGTCTTACAACATCTCATACGCTTTTACCGAGATTGGCTCATTGTTGATCATCCTAGAAAGTTTATGCATGGTCCACTGGGGTCAAAACTGACCCCAGCATTTTTTTAAACAAATTTTCGAGACCCACACCTAAACAACTTATCGTATGATCACGAAATTTTCAGAGAATAATGTACATGTGAAACATAATTATGGTAAAAACTTTTGTGTCATTATCATGTTATATGACGACTTCATAACGTCATCTAGCTAATTTCGGCCGCCATCTTGGATTTTGACTGATGACGTCATCAAATTAGCATAGATTATGAATATTGAATCATGAAATTTACGTTGAATTTTATAAGATGTTATGAACAAGTGTGGTTTGCCAAGAAACCTTAAAATTTGAATGTTTAAGCCAAAATTAGAAATTTTCATAATAAATATGCCTGTTAGAATTCCGTTGCCATGGCAACATGAAAAATGATGAACTTATTTTTCACTTAAAATATTTGCTATCAACATTTTCTGAAAAGGTACCAAGTTTGGTAGCCCTAGCGTAAGCCATTCAGGAGCTATGCGGCATTGAAGTTGGTGCAGGCATCAAAAACCTCCTCCCCGGTCGCGTTAGTGGAAAATCTGGTCCTTATGATCTTTTGCATAAATTATGATAATGAGCTAGAATTATTCTTACCTTATCATGTGAAACTGTCCCACATAGATTAATGAAACTATACATATATACAAATCACAAAAACAGTCACCAAAAAAACTGTATTTGTACAAAACGTTATGGGGTCAGTTTTGACCCCATACGGTAATTATATAATCTACGTCGCAAAAAAGGTACGGTGGTTTGAGGGTTAAAGTGTAACCACACAGCAAACAGCATGTGACAGAGCTTGATGAGGTGACCGAGTTTTCTGATGCAAAGTCCAGACCTGCCCATAACTGATCACTGAGTCATCATGGCATCGGTGATCATTTTCCACCTGTTCCTTCTAACAGTCGGTGGCCTGGCGTTTCCTATCGAGGAAGATGGGCCGACTGTTCACACGCAGTACGGCGATGTGAGAGGGATGTACGTGGAGGATCTAGAAGGGGTTATCTTCTTCGGACTTCCTTTCGGGGAGCCGCCCGTGGGAGAGTTCCGCTGGAAGCCTCCACGACAGTACAGCAGGTGGGTGCACTGAAAGTATCAAATGGAACGAAATTGAGCGAAATCATACGGAATTTGCAGCATTCCACCTCGGTCCCTTTTATTTGTTCCGTTTTGTACTTTCTGTGCATTCAATTTCGCTCCACTTTGTTCAACTGTATTCTATTTTGCACTTCCTGTACACTCAATTTTGATCCGTTTCGCTCCATTTCGTTCTATTTTGTTCAATGTCGCACTTTCTGTACACCACAACAGGTCCTGGGCGCCCAAAGTTCGAGACGGTACCGTACCGGGCCCTGGCTGCTACCAAAGCAGATGCGGACCGAATGACGATGACTCCACTTTCGAATGTCCCCGCGATAGAAAAGTCAGTGAAGACTGTCTCTATCTCAACATCTTTGCCCCGCGGACGATCCTTAACTCTACTGCTGCTAAGCTACCGATTTTGTTCTGGATTCACGGCGGAGAGAACGAACAGGGCAGCGGTTCTGCCTACCTTTACGACGGACGGTTTCTAGCTAACAAGACCAACACCATCGTGGTAACCACCAACTACAGACTAGCTGCGTTTGGCTATCTTGTCGCTGGTCAAGGAGAGGACGCGGCCACGGGCAACTACGGCCTTCTTGACCAAGCCGCAGCTTTACGGTGGGTCAAGGAAAACATCGGAAGCTTCGGCGGAGACAAAAACCGCGTGACCGTTTTCGGACAGAGCACGGGGTCAGATGCGACGTCCACGCTTCTTATCAACCCAAAGTTTGCCGACTTGTTCCAACAGGCCATCATGCTGAGCGTGCCTCTTACCATTCCTCACAAAAGTCGCTGGGAGGCGCTTCGCCTCGGTGATCACCTTGCCGATGAACTGGGCTGTCCGAACGGGGACATGAAGTGTCTTCGCTCCAAGAACTCGAGCGCTCTTCAGGCGGGGCTAGATAGTATGGGGACGTTCTTTTCCAACCCTTACCGTCCGCTAGAGGTGTCAGTAAAGTGGGGACCAATTGTTGACGGTGACATCGTACCGGGTCCTACAGTGGACAGTTTTGCCAAGGGACACTTTCAGTCAAAACCGTTCATCATAGGAACTACCACGGAGGAAGCCGTGCTATACATCTACAGTCTTTACAACAAGCCGGTGGCGTCTAAGGTTACGTTGTACGCCATTTACGCTGCATTTGTGCATCTTAAGGCAGCAGAAGTCGCTAAAGAATACCCCACAGAAACGAACACGTCAGACTACCGTCCCCTGCTGTCCAAGGGTGTCACTGATTGGGTCTTCACGTGTCCGACTCGAAACGTCATTCGGAGCGCCGTGAGAAAGGGGAACACCAACGTGTGGCTGTATGTGTTCGACCACGTCTGGTCCTTCCCACACTTGTGGGACTACCAGAAGAACTGTAACGGCCACGTGTGCCACGCGGAGGACTTACCCTTCGTGTTTCAGACCACACGGCTTCCGGTGACCAACATGACCATGACCGCTGAGGAACAGAAAATGGCGGACGCCATTGCTTACTACTACGGCAACTTTGCCCACACCGGGGACCCTAACCAACCTAGCCGAGACGCAGCCGAAACTACCGGGATGACAATGTCATGGACCGCCACCACTTGGCCGAGGTACAACCAAGAAGGGAACTTTGCTTGTCTGAACATTAGCACTCCCCACACTTCCCTGATACATGACTATCAGAAGGACAAGTGTGACTTTTGGGATAGAATGGACGTGTACAACCTGTAGTCATTTATGAGGCCCGATTGACACGACGAAAATATTGTTAGACGTACGACAGCAGCACACGAAGAGGTCGTACGCCCGCGATATTACGGCGCCTTTCTAATTCGTTGCTGCGAGTAAATCGACCCGCTGTGCCGTACGAAAAGCATCATTACGTCTAATCGGGAAGCGGCGGACGACGTACCATAAGCATGCCCGTCGTACGACACCGCCGGCCGATTTACACGTAGTAACAAAAGGCGTCGTACGACCGCGGACGTTTTCGTCCGTACTGTAAATCACACAACTGCTGCAATTGTTTTTCTTCGCACGCTCGCATCAGTTTTGCGGTTCACTAAAGGTGTCATATATATAATCGAATCAACCTCAGCTTTTACGTAAAAGTAGGTCATCTTGAAAAGGTTCAAAGTTTAATTCTGTTGACAAGAATAGACCAGCACTCTATGTCAATGATTGTGTAAAATAAACACTCATAGGACTACAGGCACTCTTAAAGCAGAGGTTAAGCTCCGGTTGTTTTTCGACGTTTATTTTAAGCCGCGACTACATAAAAAAGAGTACACAATAACAAAAAACGACTTAAAAAACGTACAAGAAACGGTCGTAGCCTAACCTCGGCTTGGAGAGTAGCTACAGGTACACTAAATGAGTGTAGGAATAAAAATTCATACGAATTTGAGGTACAAAGGGCGATTAATAAGTTCTCACATCCTAAAATCCTACAATGCTATAACAGTCTCTGTGCGATTGACGGAAACCCAAGTTGGTAGAAATGACTATAAACTTTACTTCGCTCCTATTATTTTCTTCCACTGGTAAGCGCCAAAACGTGTGAATGCCTGATCAAGTAACCTGTTCTTTTTCTAAAAGGTCCAACATGCGGTCCAGCTGATTTTTTCAGGTCCGGTTTCAATAAGAAAAACGGCTTTGTACCGGTACACTGTACCGGTACCCACCCCTAGCTATTACTATTAAGACGATTTTTTCTTATCGCCCTTGACTGTAGTTTAAATTTTGTAACCTAACTTTTGCCAGACATTAACGCTGGCAGATTCTATCAAGCCAGAGGCTAAGATCACTTAATCTGATCAGACAGTACTTGAGGTGTTTTTTCATGCGAAGTACATAGTGTGAAGTACTATACTGTGAAGCCGTTTTTTACTTCCTAATATTACCGTCTATCGGAAAATAACAACCCTATCCTGAGTTCAGGGCTACTTTAAGGTAATGGTTTCATCTAGAGAAGCACCTTTGACCTTTATTTGACCTGACCGTATCTCGCGTGACGTCATAACATTACTTCCGGGTAACCGAAACTGAAGACAAGGATTCAACCAGCGTCAGCTTGATCTGTTAAAGCCGGGCTCTGGGGACAAAATCTGTCTAGCATATCCAACTTCCTGTTTCACAAATCAGGTATGGCCTTGTTACTCATTGTTTATTTGGTAAATTACTGAATTCGCTTCCCTGCTAGCGTTTTACTAAGATGTTTTGCTTGGTACGGCCCAGAGGGCGATCTTGTTTACCTGGACAGCTATGCAGGTGGATTGACGGGATCAATTAACGTGTCATGTTGTTAGGGGCCCCGACTAAAGCCTAATAGCCGCCGCGCTGTGCTCTGGGTGTCCATGGTAGACTTGTTGACTTGGTTGTCATTGTTACGAGTTGCTATATTCAAACCTAAATGTATTGGGCCATTACGTATACGTGTACTCTCCTCTCCGTGTACTTTTCCATTGCGCAACTTCCCTTTTACGCCAATATTTTAAATGGGGTATAACTGGTCCTCTTTGAGTAACTATAAGAGATGTGGCAATTTCGTAGCCTTATACGGTCTGATTCCTATGTTAATTAAAAGACTCCACATACGTTAAAAGCATCCACGATTAGCCCAAAGATTTGATATACTCCTTCAGTACGCGTATACGCGGCGACAGGAATTGCGGGTAATATATCAAAGGTAAATGTCCCTAGCTTGTAAACAGTTCGTCTCGACCATTGTCTGGATTTTCATAACAATCTCTTTTCATAAAACATGCCTTGTCACATTTGATTACCCGCAGTTCCTGACGCCACTCCTGTATAGTCGGAAGTGTGATCGAGCTTATTCGCGGCAATGTAACGTTGAAGTTCAAAGCTCACCACAATTTTCACGCGTCTTTGATTCCAGTTTTTCAGAACCGGTGAAAAATGAGTATCTCTGATTCCGTGGTGAGTCTAAATGTCGGCGGCCACATCTACACAACCGCTCGATCCACCCTGACCCGTTTCCGAGACTCCATGTTGGGCGCCATGTTTGGTGGGGACTTTGACGCCTTGCGGGATGACCAGGTACTGGGCAAATTTAACACAGAAGGCCCTTTTCTAGACTTACATTTTGAAACACTGAAACTGAATGTGAAAAGTATTCATGAAAGATTTCCTATGGACAGTCCTGACTTTGATGTCTACCCTACTGTTCTGTGCCCACGAACAGGGGAGGTATTTCATAGATCGGAACGGCAGGCTGTTCCAACATGTGCTCAACTTCCTGCGTACAACCCAGCTGGTCCTTCCTGAAGACTTCAAGGATCTCCCTCTGCTCGAGATGGAAGCTGACTTCTACCAGATCCAGCCGCTCATAGAAGCACTGAAAAACTATAAGGCTCGTTTAGCCGGCCCATGCGAAGTTGTTATTCTTTCTGGAAGCTCTGTATCTTCATATCTATCATTTGCCGCTAGTAGTACGGAAGATATGGAGGTGAACGGCTTGGATAGAAAACAATTTAATACGGATCAAAATAAAGCATACCTGCTCAGCAAACTTCACAATAACGGTTTTACTATGCAGAGTCATGTTACTACCGGATCATTTGACAATTACAGGGAAAAAATGGTCCTCGTGCGGAAAACGGTCAGGCAGTCTTTAGATGGCAATTAAAGCTCCGTTAGTAGATTTTAACCCTCAAACACCCGAGCGGGGTCCATTTGGACCCCAGACGTAAATTTTGATGTACCATTTGAACAGTTTTAATCTGAAGAAAAAATCCTTCCGTGACTTTGTCAGTCAATATCTGCTATACCTTCTCCTAAGTTTTGACGAAGATTGGTACATTACTGTGGAAGCTATAAAAGGAAGTCTGTGTACAGTCCGTCTGGGGTCCAAACGGACCCCAGGCAAAATATGCAGTTTTTAAAACAAACTTTTGAGACTAACTCCTTAACTACTTATCTTATGACCACCAAACTTTCAGAGAATGATAAACATGTAAAACTAAATCCTCATAGAAACTTCTGTGTCATTGCCATGAAATATGACGACATTATGACGTTATTTAGATAATGAGGGTGGCCATGTTGGATTTTGACTAATGACGTCATGAAATTAGCCTAAATTATAAGTTTTGAATAATGAAAATAACATAAGATTACTTAGAATTTATTTGTTGTTAGAAAATAAGTGAAGTTTACCAAAAAAAAAACTTGTTTAAATCGAAATTGACAGTTTTTTTGCAAAAATATGCCTTTTAGAATCCCGTTGCCATGGCAACCCCAAAAATTGATAAACTTACTTTATTAACAAATGTTTGCTAACTATATTTTGTGATATATTACAAAGTTTTGTAGCTTTAGCACAAGCCGTTTATGAGTTATGCGACATAAACCTTGCTGATGGCCTCAAAATTCCCCTCTCTGGTCAGAATAGGTTTAGTGCAAAACGTGGTGCTTCTGATCTTTTGCATAAATTATGATGATGAGCTGGAATTCGCAACACTTTAACATATCAAAACATTCCTCTCACACTGAAGAAGCAATGTATATACAATGATGACCGATAAGAATGGGAACTGAGATTTTATTAACAAAACATTTTGGGGTCCGTTTGGACCCCACTCGGTCATTTTAGTCGCAAAAAAAGGTCGGGTGCTTGAGGGTTAAGATGCCTATGCCTGTGTTATAGTGCAACTTTAGAATACCAGTAAGTATAAATATGTTTAACAAGAAAGGTATCAGTAGACAATGAATATGACTGGATACAATATAACAGTTGACTATCTTATCATTCAGACTTACATAGACCAACATCCAATAATATTATATAATATTATTATAATAATTGCTTGTGTTTGAAGAAACTCTGAAGGATGACAATATTTTCGTTATAACCAAGTACCGATAAGTAAAAAAAAATTGCCTTTTTATTGTCTCAGACGATATCATTTTAGGTAACTAAGTACTTGATGATATATAATTATGTATTAGGTCTCGATGAGTAGAAAATAAATGACACGTTTAAGTGTAACATTATTTTTAAAGTGCATTATGAATCAGCATGTTTGCTTGTCGTAACTGCAACTCTAGAATACCAGTAAGTATAAATATGTTAAACAGGAAAGGTATCATTAGGCATTGAATATGGCTGTATGCTACAAAGGAGGCAACATCAATAAAATGAAATCATTATGGTCCTGCAATTATATTTGTCTCCAACAATTTTTATCAATACATTCAGCTGTGAGCGAGAGGTCTTGAATGGGTTGACTGGTGGTTGTGAATATTACATGTATTTAGCTAGTACAGTGTACTGGTCAGCGTGTGTTTGGCTTTCAAATATGAACTAGTGAGACTGCTCTCAACCTATCCCCAAATTCATAACGTTATAACGTTATGTATTAGTTACATTTGGTTCAAGCTGGAGGTCGTGATCCATGTTTAGCTATGTGTAACCAGGGCTTCAAAGTAGGTTTGAACAAGGAATCTGTAGCGCATACGACGTACAAAGGTTCCACTTTGACCCTAGACCTATGATGTCACCGTGTCACCACCACCTGTCCGACTGCATGTTCTCCTGAGCTGTCCGGGGTCATCACGTCTCTTTCTCGAAGGCGAAACTATCAGGATTTCGACGTCAACTTGTTTCTCCTTGTTTCACAAATCAGGTATGTCTTTAATGCTCGTGTTTGTAACTTTAAACGCGTGGTAAATTCACTATTTGTGATGGCAATGAAGTGATAGCAATGACAAAAAACGAACGGATAAAAACCACGAACAAGCTTTTTTGCTCTACTATATGTTTTGTTCCACGTAAATGTACTGATATATATTCATACATTGATTAGGACTTGATGCAATCTGAATCTAGTTTGTGATTTTTATCAGACCTTTATACCTCTTCCCTCATGGCCTCCATGAAAAGCGGCCTGCCTCATTAACAAATAAAGGTTCAAACAAAGTAGGTGCACGCATTTCTTCCGGTTAGGCAAAAACAGAATGATTTGCCGTCAACTTTTTTTGTGGAGCTCCTGGCTTCAGAAGCAAAGTCTGTCAAGAGTAACTAAGTAACTGTTCCAAAAATCAGGTACTGTCCTATTGCTGTTGAGCTCGTTTAGCCTGAATCAGATGCTACGTTCTGGGGGGGGGGGGGGGGGGTCGATTTGCGATTCTTAACCGGGAATACGCCGGGAAAGGAAAATATCCGGGGATAGGAAAATTGCCGAGAAAGGAATATATAACGGGAATCTTGTACTAGCTAAGCTTGTAATCGGATCGAGAACCGAATCGACGGCCTGCTTTAGGTTGGTTTGAATTCTACCAACGTGACGTTTACTGACTTGCTGATTTTGTATATTGATTTCAGCAAGGAGCTTTTCAAAGTTGTTCAATCAGTACAATCAAGGTACAATGAACCGTAACCGGCGTCAAGCATCCTCGGTACAAAGAAGCCCTGATGACGACAACCGTCAAGAACCGGGTTCATTTCAAAGAAGCCCTGATGACGACATCGTGTCTAAACGTCGTGGGCAATTCTACACAACGACCAGAGGCACTCTTTCCCGCTTCGGCTACACCTCCGCGATGGGCTGGGTGTTTCGTCCCGAAGGCCCGTACGATTCCAAAACCTACTCGTATACTACAGCGGATCCTTTCCCCTCACTGTGGGACAAGCAGGGCTGGTTCTTCATAGATCGAGACGGGAAAATCTTCCGACACGTCCTAAACTTCCTCCGCCTTGGCGATCTGGTTCTTCCTGAAGGCTTCAAGGAACTCCGTTTGCTCGAGAAGGAAGCTGAGTTCTACCAGATGCCGGAGCTAGTCGAGGCTGTCTGGATAATGACGGGAAAGAAACATGCTGATTCCAGTAACAAACATAAACTATTAAGCATTGCCGGAGGGTTTCTCTTGCTTGCATTCGTCTATACTTTAGTTAGAGCCCATTTTCCATTCAATTGATGACGGAACTTTACTGCATGTGACCAAAAAGTTATATAATAGCGAGACCTCCTTGATAAGGCTTATGTATAAGCAAGCAAGGGAAGCCCTCTAGATAGTCGCCAAAATTGGTAACGCATGTAGTTAGGACCGCCATGATAGTTCATTGAGATGGCCAAAACTGTATCGTTTTTACTCCCGTTCTTGGGCGCCGCCATTTTGTATGCTGGTGTATGATGGGAAATCGTTTCACCATGTTGATATGTTATGACTATGTTCTTGCGGTCTTGTCGAAAAATGACAACAGCCACAACAATTAATGTTTAATCTGTTTCCAGGTGGGATAGTATATGATAGGATATGATCAATCGTTCACTGACACTGTTCTGTTAACGTTTATTGTTTGTACATGCAAGAATCTGATATGCGTTCAGTTGTTCAAAAATAAAGGGAGCTGGCGTCGAAGGTTTTCGTCTCCTCCTATTGACCTTGGTCAATATTCAATTGCTTATCTTAGTAGTTAGGTTAGGGATCCAAAGACAATCACAAAAACATGCTTGTTTGGTTTTGTGGAAGTCAAGGCACATAATGTACCATAAGTTACACATAAGTCTAGAAGATTGTATTATTTTCGAGAAGTATGCATCAATAAATACACAATCATTCAAAATTTGCAGCATTCCACTTGTGATGAATTGCGAAACGTCTGTCTGTGAACCAAAAAATATGCGCTTAAACAGATGCAGATCCTACCCAAGCATTTCCGTATACCGAGACACTATCATGAATATTTTTGGCATTAATAAGCACTCCAATAGAAGGTCCATTGTTCATCAATCTCCTACGCAGAGAAATCCAACAGCGCCAGCAAACAGAGTCTTGTTTATACTCTGCTATCTCACCTGTCACCATCGCTTCCAGTGGGCGTCGCCACAAACCAGCTGTCAGCCAATCAGAGAATAGGCCTTTCAGTTTTCAAAAGGGATCTCCAATATATAAGGGTAAGCTCATTAATATCAATAAGCAGGGCGGTCAGGAAATGATGGTGACGGTTGAGATAGCAGAGTACAGATAAGAGGAGGTTTGCTGGCGCCGTTGGATGTCTCTGCGTAGGAGAATGGTGTGCATAAGATATAGAAAAACACATTAAGACGAGTTTATCTTATCCCTCCTGACAGTAGTTTTGTAGCCTAACTTTTGCGAGACGCTGGCAGATTGTAACTAGCTATAGCCTGAGATTGCTTAATTTGATTAGAAACTACTTGGAGGATTTATTAGAAGACAAATTTATTAGAGAATTATGGGGAATTTATTACAAAAGATGTATCAGCTCTCACTGTTATGTCTTTTGTACCGTGTATGTAAAAATTGTGTATATAGGCTCATAGATTTATAAGACTCATTAGGATTTTAAATGACATAAACTGTATCTCTGTTATATACATAGAATGGCCCTGCCTCTTCCCTCATGACATCAATGAAAAGCGGCCTGCATTTGAGCTTTCATGAATAAACAAAGTTCAAACAAATCAAACAAAGACTGAATTTTAATTCATGCGAAATACTATTGGATAGTTTGTCGTATAGAGAAAGATAAGAAGTATAAATTTATTAATGCCCAAATCAATATCTATCGGAAAATCACACCCCCTTCTGTAACTTAAGACTCCTTTAAAGTAGGTTTCATCTTGAAAGGCATTCGACGCACAAATGTTCACACTTTGACCCTTGTTCTATCACCTGACGGTGTCGAAACCAACATACACCGAGAATAACCCCGGGCATGACGTCATCGCTGTACTTTCGGGTAGTCGAAACTTTAGTCAAGGATTTCAACTGCGTCATTTTGCTCTGTTGTAGGTGGGGCTTGAGCAGCAAAATCTGTCCAGCATACTCAACTTCCTGTATCACAAATCAGGTATATTCTTCTTGCTCATGGTGTATTTGGTAAACTAGCTTTCTAAAGCTTGGTAAATAGCTTTCGAAACTCCATCAGCGCTATTTAACAGTTTTACTTGCTAGTCCAGAAGGTAATACTTGTTGCTCAACATATGTTCGTCACGAGTCGGCCTATTCGTGATCATGCCATTGCACATTATAGTACCACTGTTTCAAATAGGGTGTACATATTTCATTTTCTCAGAGCAATGATAGCATGGCAGTTTTGAGGTTACTCTCCCCCACTAGCGCAATGATTTAGTTCTAATGTACATGCATGTAGTGATGGGTCAAAGTCCACCACACTTATTACCTGTTTTTGATTCCCGATTCCAGTCGTAGTTCGAACGAGAACTGGTGAAAAATGAGTAAATTTGATTCCGTCGTGAGTCTAAACGTCGGCGGCCACATCTACACAACCGCCCGATCCACCCTGACCCGTTTCAGAGACTCCATGTTGGGCGCCATGTTTGGTGGAGATTTTGACGCCTTGCGGGACGACCAGGTACCAGGGCAAATATCACTATAATTTAATGCAGACACATAACTTAAGGCCTATTATATAGTCTACTCAGCTCGCCTTTTGAAGCTCTTCTCCTTCGAAAATGCTGACATTTGGAGCTAGATGTTGTTGTTGAAAACAGGAAAGGGTTGTTGGTCTTTATATTATACAGGAAAACGAGACTTTTAAGCATGTTTGTCTGTAAAAAGGCTGTTTGCATATTGTCATTTGTTGACAGGGGGGTCAAAGCTCAGCAATATTTGTTTGAATGATATGTTTAGCACATTTCGCCATATAGAATCCCCTGATTTGCTCAATATGGACATTTTAGAGGTCTTAGTGCCTTGTCAATGTTAGGTTTCATCGGTTAGTCTAAGACTCTTCAGGTAGGTAACTTTTGATAGCTTTTGCTATGAATAGCTACTTTAAAGTTCGCGGAGATTTGATTTCGCAAACATAAAACCACCGCGAACATTTCTGCACTTACGGCATTACTTTTTTGTGACCAGGGGAGGTACTTCATAGATCGGAACGGCAGGCTGTTCCAACATGTGCTCAACTTCCTGCGTACAAGCCAGTTGGTCCTTCCTGAAGACTTCAAGGAACTCCCTCTGCTCGAGATGGAAGCTGACTTCTACCAGATCCAGCCGCTCATAGAGTCACTGCAAACCCACAAGGCTCGTTTAGAAACCGGCCCGTGCGATGTTGTTGTTCTTAATTTACGGTCTGGATGCCTATCCTTCGGCGCTAGTAGTGCGAAAGTTAAGGATGTGGTGAACGGCTTGCAAACATGCAGGTATAACTGTTATGGTGATGACAACATAACAGCCTTGCTCGGAAGGCTCCAGGATACCGGTTTTACTGTGCAGAGTCATAATACTGTTAGAAACCAATCCGCCCCAACACTGACAGACAAATGGGTCTTAGTTCGGAAAACGGCCAGGGCGTCTTCTGATAGCAAATAAGGTCCAGTTTGAAGATCTTATGTTGCCTATGTCTATGTTATGGTGGGTGTTAACATTGAGTAAAATCATATGATATCTTATCATGCAGAAGTTGCAATTATCATACTGCAATTAGACCAAAAGCCAATAATTATAATCCTTACATGTGTTTGAAAACTATGAAATATGATAGACAATTTTTTCGTTAATTCCTAATTACCCATAAGTAAAAAAAACACGTTCTTTTTATTGTCTCAGGCGATATTATTTGTTTGTATAGTTTTCTTAGGTAAGGCGTTAATGATCTAATATGTAGGGAAAGGGTATATGCATAATATAAACATCTATCTAATCATTATCTATCTATCTATCTGCCGTTATCCATCTATCTATTATTAGATAGATAAATAGATGGATAGATTACTATAGTAGATAGATAGATATTGATACATTACATATAAAGCTATATAGAAAGATACATTTTTGAGATATGTAGATAGTGTTTTCAGTAGTTCACAGTTGAATGGATGCTGGTAGTGCTGATGTTGCTAAGATTATTCTTGGTCGCTCCTACAGTTGCTACAGTTCGGCGCTGCAGGTGTGTGATCTGGAACATACCCATGTTAGACGAAAAGCTCACTGCCTGAGGTTTGCTAGATCCCTTGTTAATTCTGAGGTATTCAACTGGCTACCACCACGCCGCTCTGAGGCACATGGTAGGAACCTAAGATATGCTGACAAGTTCAAGTGTAGAACGGCTCGCTTTAGGAACACTACGCTACCATACTGTGTCGACCTTTTAAATTCATGTTAGATTTTAGATATCACTTTTTAACCTTCCTCAATAGTTCTGTTTTAGTGTGAAATGAGACTTTATTACCGATGTATATATATATATATATGTGTGTGTAAATCCACACTTTTAAATTGTACAGCTGTGTGGGAATATTGTGAATATCATAATTTGATTAATGTACTTAGGCAGGGCCTTCCATTATAATCTCTTGTGTACTTAGTACGAGGCAATTTAGTCTTAGGACTACGATCTTGTACATGACTTTGTGTGTGTTTAATAAATAAACCAGTTCTCTCTCTCGTTGCTGAACTGTTAATTATTCTTTTCATAAAGGTCTGGGACGTTTGCGTGGCTGGTTGTTGGAACTAAAGCCAATCGTAGTCACCCTCGTGTTTCAGAAAACTTGACTCTTAATCTAAAACTAGTCAGACAGAAGAAGTCGGAAGAAGAAGAAGTCAGACTACACCCGGCGTAACCACACCCTTGGTTGGTTGGTGGTAGGGAGTCATGTCCGGCGATGTGTGACCAAGGCTTTACGGTAGGTTTGAACAAGGAGGTTAAAAAAGGTTGGTTTGAACAATGAACATGAAACGCATACGACGTACAAAGCTTCGCACTTTGACCCTTGACCTACCATCTTACCGTGTCGTATTCAGTATACGACTAGTGTACCGCCCGCTGAGCTGTAACTATAGGGCGAAACTACAAGGATTCAGACGTCAACTTGCTACATAGAAACCTCTGTCGAGCGTATTTACGTGACTATAAATTCCAACATCAGGTATCCTTCATTTGCTTATGTTACGTATTAATGCGTGGTTAATTTATAACTAGATGTGTGCAATTCTTCCGGGTAGACAAAAATATGAATTTACCGTGAGCTTGTTGACTGCTAGGGGCCTGGGGCATGTCAAATTGTAACTAACTTCCTGTTCCAAAAATCAGGTGCTTCTTATTGCTCATTAATGCAGGACAATTTTAGCCTGGGTGTCATCCTTGTTAGTTTTATTTTACATTTTTCTTTTAGTTAACGGGGCTCCCGTACTTTAAATGGTAAGGGGAGTTTGGGAGTCCTAGACCTGTAACTAGTACCTAACTAGGACGAAACTCAGACTTCGGAAATATTCTCTCTAAAAACTTCGCCAGCTTTAGTTGTACATGTCATGATTGCAAGTCTAGTTGTTCAATTAATTGCACTTCTTGCCATAAAGTTAGTCAAGAAAAACTCAACTTCATGTTGTGTTATTACAGTAGTCAAACTGTTATATATGCATAAACGATTGATGAATACGTTTATCTGCGTTGAAAGTCTACCGGGTTTAGGAACTTATTTCATATAACCTCCATATTCTAGAATTTTTCAAACAAGACAGTCAATCACCCTCGGTACAAGGGAGGGGCTACGGCGGTCGGTTGCTAGGGGCAACTTTCCACTGAAAGGTAACAGGTTACCTGTATCAGGTTACCGGAAGTCACGCGCGGTCCCACGTCTAGAAATCTCTCATAAAATCTTAACAAGAAATTGAGATATTTCAGTTTCAACAAGATTATTAGCCCATATCTAAATTTGTCATCGAATGAGATGAAATTTGACACAAAGGTAAAGGCACGTAACTTGTTGAAACTGAAACATCTCAATTTTTTACGTTGTTAAAGCTTGTATTTACATGAATACGTTTCTCTTAAATTCACCGTCGTTGTGTTGAATTAGTCTACCAGTGTCGTTTAGTGACTTACT
Source organism: Branchiostoma floridae (assembly GCF_000003815.2). Lineage (NCBI taxonomy): Eukaryota > Metazoa > Chordata > Leptocardii > Amphioxiformes > Branchiostomatidae > Branchiostoma > Branchiostoma floridae. The sequence goes on from NW_023365704.1 coordinate 297,424, forward strand.
GATTTTCGTATCACTTCCAGATTCTACCGTTGTTCAAACAAGTACAATGAACCGTCAGCGGCGCCAAGCACGCTCGGCACAAAGGAATGGACGTGCCGACGACATCGTATATCTGAACGTCGGTGGGCACTTCTACACTACAACCAGACGTACTATTACCCGCTATCCCAACTCCAGGTTGGGCAGGATGTTTCGTCCCGGGGCCAAGGGTTTCAACTATCCACGTTTTCCCTCCTTGTGGGACGAGCAGGGCCAGTTCGTCATAGATCGAGACGGAAAGATCTTCCGACACGTCCTAAACTTCCTCCGGCTTGGCGAGCTGGTTCTTCCCGACGACTTCAGGGAACTCGATCTGCTCGAGAAGGAAGCTGAGTTCTACGACATCCAGGAGCTGGTCAAGGCTGTCCGGACCTGGGGAAAGTATGGATGTCAACCTGTCGATTTCAATGAAGAGCGCATATGGTTTTGAGTACAACGAATGTTCAAGACTTTTTTGTTTGCGAGACAGCAAAATCTGCATTTAGTTTAACTCCCTGAGAGCCAAATACATGTTTCTTTTCCCAGAGAGTGGTGTTTGTTTTATTTGTTTTATTTTCATTTGTTTTGTTTGTATGATGGGAAGTTGTAAAGTCATTTTGATATGTTGATTTTGACGTGGAATGTTATGAGCGTGTTGTTGCGGTCTTGTCGGAAATAAAGGGACGACAGTCACAACTGTTAATGTTTTGTCTGTTTAATCGTGGGAAGGTAGTTTTGTATGCAATTATAATTATAAGTGTTAGTTTTGACATGAAATATTATTAGCGTGTTGTTGCGGTTTTGCTGAACTTTGTACCGTTACTTTATCAACCAAAATTTTGTCAGAGTTGAATAATGAAGCTAATTGTTGACTTGTGCTAAAATATGTGTTGGTCTTTATCTAATCGGTGCCTTACTCCATTACTTCGCTAGGGAAAAATTGAAGTGCACAAAGAATATAAAGGAAAAGCACACATAAGTAGTCTAAGGTATGCGGCAGTTTTGCATTGAAATTTTCGAGCTAAGAAAAGTATAATTCATAGCAAACTGCTATGTTAAGCGAGACTGTATTGAAGAAAAGCATCACAACCTATAAAGTGTTTATGTGAGCAAAAATTGCGGCATCGATAGTAGATTGTAAGAATACAATTGTTGAATTGACCTTATGTACATTGTATATGCAAGAATTTGATATGTTTTCAGTTGTTCACAAATAAAGGGAAGCTGACGTCGAATTTTTCGTCTCCTCGTTATATTTATTACGTACGTATAATTTTAGAATATGTGGTTGTCTACAATGGTAAAATGTATTATTGATTATTTTAGTAAGGTTAGGGATCAACAGACGATGATGAAGATATGTTTGATTTTTGAACGCATAGTGTGCCATTAAACGGATGGATACGTAAATTCAGATTATGTATCAATGAATACGTGATATCGATCAGTCGACTATTGATCGAATTCCAATTGTGGTGAATCACATTAAATTCGGCCATGGCCACAAGCTTAAGCTAAGACAGCATTATAATCAAATCAAAGATTACAAGTGGAGTTAACTGAATGCTATTTGATACACCCGGCCGAGGCATGTTGGGACTTTATCGTAAGCTGTGAAGTCGTATGCATTTTTTATTGCCAAAGTTAAATGATCATCTATCGGAAAATAATACTCCGTTCTGAAGTCCTGGGCTCCTTTAAGGTACGCAATTGTTTCGTCTAGAAAAACATCCGACATACTTCACACTTTGACCTTTATTCTATTAGCTGACTGTGTCAACACACGCCCATGTTTACCTCTATGACGCATGTAGCGTACCCTTGGCATGACGTCATACCTTCCCAGTAGGCGAAACGTTATACACGGACTTAACCGGGTCGGCTTGCTCTGTGAAACTGGGATCGAGGGGCAAAAGCTGAATACCATATCAGGTATTGCCTAATTGTTTACGGTTTACATGTTTATCAGCATGTTGCCTATGTGTCCACATTGTATTGCCCTTGTTGCAATTTGAATAGATAAATAAATAAATAAATTGTTTACGGTACGTTTTGTACATTTCTGGATTCGCTTCCAAATTTTGGCTACTTCCAACAATGTTTAATTCGCCCTTGCTAGTAAGGTTGAACTTGTTGTCATATGGTAACCATGCACTGAGCCGGTCTATTTATGTGATTGCACAACGTCCTATTTTTGAACCATTGTTTATATGTATTAATCTTTGATCAACGATATAGCGGTTTTGTAGTCTGACACTGTCTGATACATATACGTTTAAAGACTTCCATCCAGTTCAAAGTCCATCACACTTATCACATGTCGTTGATTATAGATTCCAGAGTCGTTCAAACGATACACGGTGAAAAATGAGTATCTCTGATCCCGTCGTGAGTCTAAACGTCGGCGGCCACATCTACACAACCGCCCGATCCACCCTGACCCGATACCGAGACTCCATGCTGGGCGCCATGTTTGGTGGAGACTTTGACACCGCAGCGCGGGACGACCAGGTACCAGGGCAATGGTTACCATTTTAACGCAAACGCAGAGTGCCCATTTCATTCTACTTAGCTGTCATTTTCAAAACAAAGTAAAATGTCTTTATCTTTGGAAATGTTGATATTTTGGAGCTGGATGTTACAGGTCATGGTTCTTGGCTTTTTATCACCTTTACGCACGTTTTTGATATCAGCATCGCTCTAAAAGAGGGCTGTCCAGGTGGTCAAAGGTCACTAAAGTTTGTTTGAATGCTTCCTTGTTTGTTCCGCATATTCCGCCTTATGGAATCTCCTGGTAGGTTTTACATTAGAATTCGTATTACAGTCAAACCTGTCCGAGCGACCACCTCTTCTCAGCGACCACCTGGCCATTTCGACCCCTTTTTCTCTTGTCCCGATTTTTTTCCCATTGACGTATACTAAGCATTAAGCGACCTTTTCTCAACGACCACCTGGCCAACGCGACCGCGACCGGCCGAAATTGGGACCAATAACGACCGCATAATTTTCAAAATTGAGGTTTTCATCGATTTTTTATGATTACTAGCGGGATTTTGTGCCGAAATCGGCCAGTTTGCGTCGGATTTTGACTGCCATTACAATGTTATGTTTAGAATAAGGATTGTGGCGGTCAATGGGTGGGTCAATGGGGCAGTCTACTGTGATATGGGAGGAAATTTCGTTGTAAGTAAATCCGACTTTATTCTTTTTTTTAAATCTATATCATTATAAAGTGAACGAATGCTGAAATGTATATAACCTCATACTTTTTCAAGAAAGATCTGTGTAGTGCTTTTGTCCAACTGTACTGTTATATTCATCCGCGTGGGTAAGTACGCTATCGGGACGTACCGGGCGGCGATCAAGAACACAGCAACGCATAAAAGCTTGTATAGTAACTGACAGCTTCATAGTTCCCTTACTGTCCAAAACGTTAGTGTACAAATATTGAGCTTTAAAACACTGTATCGTATAAAAGCTCGATAAAAGCTTGGGGTAAAATTTACAATTTACAGTTTGCATCGGGCATGTTTTGAGTCGATACTCTTCTCAGCGACCACCTGCCCAAATAGACCGCGGCCCAAATCGACCGCTTTTTCCCGGTCCCTGGGTGGTCGTCTTGGGCAGGTTTGACTGTATATGCCAATGCTAGCTTTTTCTAACTAACCTTTTCTGCCTTTTGATCGCTTTTGTTCACCCGTACTTTCCATCTATAAGGATATAAATATGACCATTACTGTCCTGTGCCCACCACCAGGGGAGATACTTCATAGATCGGAACGGCAGGCTGTTCGAACATGTGCTCAACTTCCTCCGTACAACCCAGCTGGTCCTTCCTGAAGACTTCAAGGAACTCCGTCTGCTCGAGATGGAAGCTGACTTCTACCAGATCCAGCCGCTCATAGAAGCACTGAAAACCCACAAGGCTCGTTTAGAAACCGGCCCGTGTGATGTTGTTGTTCTTTCTCACAGACACAATCCATATCACCCATTCTCTGTCGCCGCTAGTAGTAAGGAGGTTAAGGCTATGGTAATTGGTTTGTATACATGGCAGGTTGACTGTGAAATGGATGACAATATAGCAGCCTTGCTCGGGAAGCTCCGGGGTATCGGTTTTATTTTACAGAGTCACGTTATTGTTAGATACAGCGACAACAGTTTGATGGAGAAATGTATCTTAGAACGGAAAGGGTTAGAAAGTCTTCAAGATATCAAATAAGGTTCCGTAATAGATCGCAAGATGTCTACGCCTATATGCTATAGTGGATGTTAAAATTCAATATCGTCTGAAAATATGTTTTTGTTATATTCAAGGGATAATATGTAAATAATTGATCAAGTAATCATACCCTTACGTTGTCTATAATATTTTGTTTCTATTATCTTCTTTGGTAAGTTTCCAAGGCTGACAAAATATTTAGTAGGTCGCAAGACTAGAAAATTAAGTCGTTCAAAATATAAAGTCCTGTCATAGCAAAGAAGCTTGTTAGAAACAAAATTTCCATGTACATGTAATTGGTCAAGATGGTTGAACAAATGACTACAAGCACAGAACATTAAATGTTCAATGTGCAAGGAGTAAGTGTGCGACACAATGATTACGTTTAACAACAGGAATAGCATTTCGGTATTTTGTTGTTATTCACGGTATTTATCTTTGTATATCATTTTCCTTGTACGATTTACAGTATGAAGACGAACAAAAATTGATATGCGCTCGGATGCCATTCACACAAACATGGGTTGGTCTAAGGCATATACATTGTGTATTTGTTCTTTGCATATGCTTTTGTGACAAACGAAAAATAAATGCCGTAAAAGACATGAAACTGTTGCGGTTTTAATCCTGTATATAAACGTAAACGGGTCTCATGTTGTACAGGCTATTGTCGGGATATAGTTAACGTTGTGCTACAAGGTTTTATCCCCGGTACTCTGTTGTTTATGTTTTACACAAATTCAAACAACATAC
>NW_023365704.1:304311-305351 GCF_000003815.2 Branchiostoma floridae
GACATGATTTATGCATGGTGTTGTCATCATTGAATAACGTACAGTACACATGTCACAAGTAAAATTCCCAATTCAAATCATTAATCATTAAGTTGTTTTGCAATTTTTGCATAAATTATGCAAATGAGGAGGAGTTCCTCATTTGCATATTTCATATGTTCCACCGATTATAATTAACAAGTGTTACATTTATCTAAGTCCAGTTATTGCAAACAATGGGATTATACAATTTCCTCATTAATTATGCAAATCAAGTCCTTATTTGCATAAAATGCATATCATTATGAACATCTTTCCCTAAGCTACCTGCATACCTAAAATGCAGGCAATCCGCCGTTCCTTTCTGCAGTTATCCTGTTTGGAGTGTCTTGACAAAAACGCACCTGCAGTTCCACAATTGAATGTTAGGGGACTGAAACTTGCCCCACTTTGTCATGACGCTAAAAGCTATCTACCACCCAAATGTCACGACCATATCACGTACGGGACAAGAGATACATTGAAAAAACTGCTATGATAGAATATTCTCATTAATTATGCAAATGTAATCCTATTTTGCATAATTAGTATTTTATCTTCTACAACATTGTCTAAGGTACCTACATACCAAAAATCATGAAAATCCGTTGTTCCCTTCTTGAGTTATCCTCGTCAGAGGTTTTTGACAAAAATGCCCCTGCTATCCCAAAACTAGACGCTAGGGGGCCCAAACTTATGTCATTGTTTCCTGAGCACAAGAGCTATCTAATACTTAAAAATCTTGACCATAGCATGTTCAGAACACCGAGATAGCAAAACGGGAAGTTGCGCTGCAGTACCAAGGTCACACACCAGGGGCCCAAAATTGACCTTAACTTTCGTCTTCCCAACCCCTACCCACATACCAAATATCATCGTAGTCCATCAAGAGGTTCTCAAGTTATGCTGACCACAAATATGCGGACACACAGACACACACACACACACAGACAGACACACTCAAAACTATACCTCCTTTTTTTCATGGAGGTAATTAAGATGACACCCGCATGATTTGTCAG
>NW_023365704.1:305762-309458 GCF_000003815.2 Branchiostoma floridae
TTGATGGACTACGATGATATTTGGTATGTGGGTAGGGGTTGGGAAGATGAAAGTTAAGGTCAATTTTGGGCGCCCTGGTGTGTGACCTTCGTACTGCAGCGCAACTTCCCGTTTTGCTATCTCGGTGTTCTGAACATGCTATGGTCAAGATTTTTAAGTATTAGATAGCTCTTGTGCTCAGGAAACAATGACATAAGTTTGGGCCCCCTAGCGTCTAGTTTTGGGATAGCAGGGGCATTTTTGTCAAAAACTTCTGACGAGGATAACTCAAGAAGGGAACAACGGATTTTCATGATTTTTGGTATGTAGGTACCTTAGACAATGTTGTAGAAGATAAAATACTAATTATGCAAAATAGGATTACATTTGCATAATTAATGAGAATATTCTATCATAGCAGTTTTTTCAATGTATCTCTTGTCCCGTACGTGATATGGTCGTGACATTTGGGTGGTAGATAGCTTTTAGCGTCATGACAAAGTGGGGCAAGTTTCAGTTCCCTAACATTCAATTGTGGAACTGCAGGGGTATTTTTGTCAAGATACTCCAAAGAGGATAACTGCAGAAAGGAACGGCGGATTGCCTGCATTTTAGGTATGCAGGTAGCTTAGGCAAATATGTTCATAATGATATGCATTTTATGCAAATAAGGACTTAATTTGCATAATTAATGAGGAAATTGTATAATTCCATTTGCAATAACTGGACTTCGATAAATGTAACACTTGTTAATTATAATCGGTGGAACATATGCAGATATCAAATATGCAAATGAGGAACTTATTTGCATAATTTATGCAAAATTGCAAAACAACAGTCGCCGAACTCTAGTTGAAGTATCTGTTAACACTTTTTAAAGTCATCAGAATCGACATCAAGATCAGGGATTCTCCAAACATCAAATGATAAGTAACATGAAGTAATAATCATATCAATCTAGTCCCCTACTTGAGAATTCGTCATCTTATAATGCCTACACTTTAAAATGTGTAGCTTATTAAACATAGAATATTTCTAAAAAGGAACCTTGGTAACCTAACTTGCCATTGGAGTAGAAAAAAGGTTTTAACTTTGTGGGGGCTTTCTCGAAAGAATATTTGTACTGGATATTGGCCAAAATGACCAAAGGACCATCCAATCTGACGCGCCCTACACAACGAGAATGGAAAGAATCATACAAGCTGTATTGTATACATTTACTTACCATCTTTCCGTCTTGCGTATTTGCTGTGTATACCCACATACACAAGCTTCATCATTGATAATCTTACTTTTTTATTTGAAAATTTTTAGCTTTCTTCGTTTTCTTCACATGTAACAAGAAACCCCGACACATGGGCATTCATGTATTCTGTCACATTTCGTCACAGGGAGTACTGGATTGGCCTGGATGACCTGAACACGGAGGGTGAGTTCATGTGGAATGACGGGACCCCTATTGGGGGCCAAGTGTTGCAAAATTAAACGTATACATAGAACGAATTTTCTCTCACACAGAAGGGTTGAAAAAGGTCTCACACACAGACAGATTTTTCTCTCTCACACAACAGTGGAAAAAGGTCGCACACATTGACAGATTTTTCTCTCTCACACAACCGTTAGAAAAGGTCGCACACATCGACAGATTTTTCTCTCCCACTCCAAAGTTGAAAAACTTCGCACACAGTCACAGATTTTCAAAAGGTGATTTTTTTACCATGTGTTGTCCTATATCATTCTTCACAAATGTTATAAATGCAAGCATATACAGTCAAACCTGCCCAAGACGACCACCCGGGGGACCGGAAAAAAACGGTCGATTTGGACAGGTGGTCGCTGAGAAGAGTATCGACTCAAAACATGCCCGATGCAAAGTTTAAATGGTTTCCGTTGTGTTTAATGGCAAATAGCAAGCACACTGCACGCACTCAAAGAAGCGAGGTCTTTAATGTCAAATACAACACGCATACTGTAAACTGTAAATTTAACCCAAAAATCCGACGCAAACTGGCCGATTTCGGCACAAAATCGCGCTAGTTATCATCAAAAATCGATGAAAACCTCAATTTTGAAAATGATGCGGTCGTTATGGGTCCGAATTCGGGCCGGTCGCGGTCGCGTTGGCCAGGTGGTCGTTGAGAAAAGGTTGCTTAATGCTTGCGTCAATGGGAAAATAAATCGGGACCGAGAAAAAGCGGTCGAAATGGCCAGGTGGTCGCTGAGAAGAGGTGGTCGCTCGGGCAGGTTTGACTGTACAGGCGGTTTCTCGGTTCAACATGTACTTTATTCTTCAATATAGAGGCTATTATATTGTTTTAGTGAATACCGTGACCGGTATTCAAATCCATTTCTATTTCAGAATTAATGATACAATGGCCAGTATGAATTTGACTTTTTACCTGTTATATAGCTTATATGATTTGCCTTTTTCCCATAGAGACATGTATTTGAAATATACCGCGTAGCTGGAATGTCTCTGGATCCATAGAATGGACGCACACATGTCATATAAGTTGTCCTTCACCGACTCAAACTTGCACGCTCGATATCTTTCTTAGATACTCTTCCCGATCGTTCGTGCAGTCATACATAATATCTGTAAAAACAAATATTATCCAAAAACTGAGGCTGAATTTTTTTTCACATACACAGCAAGAAGTTTCTGCAAGTCAGTCACCCATGGTAAGAAAGCTTAAGGTGGAAAAAAATCCGTCCCTGAAGAGAACTGTTTAAAAGATCCTTGTTCGGATGTATAAGTACGACGACTTTAAAGTTTTTTGGGGTTGATTGCATTCTTCACATAGTGCAGACACCACGAGAATATGTCGCGTCAACAAATGTGCAATTTTTTGTCTCAAACACTTGCAGAAATCAACTCTCAAACACATGTCGAATTACTTTTTCCAAAGACAAACTATTCTTTGATACAGCAGACATTTTTATTCCGACACACAAACACTAGAATTCTCTCTCACACACAGCACAAAAAGTTCTCTCACTTCGCGAAGCTGTCCCTGCCAACCCGGCTGTAGGAGTGAGCGATTTTTTCGTCTGAGTGAGAGCGAAATTTGCTCGATGTGAGAGCGCTTTCGGAGTAGTGGAAGAATAACTTGCTTGAGTTTTCTGAACTTCCAAATGGCAATGAACAGTGTTATTTTCTTCAGTTTCCAATAATAAACCATTTCAACAATGACATTCTGTTATGTTATAGACATTTCCTCGACAATCACTTTATTCCGACACACAACGCAGAAATTCTCTCTCACCCACAGAACAAAAAGTTCTTTCACCTCGGGGGCTTTCCCCGCCGATCAGGCTGGAGGAGTGAGCGATTTTTTTGGTCTGAGTGAGAGCGAAATTTGGTCGATGTGAGAGCGCTTTTGGAGTAGTGGAAGAATAACTTGCTTAAGTTTTCTTATCTTCTTAAAGGCAATGAACAGCGTCATTTTCTTCAGTTTCCAATAATAAACCTTTTCAAAAATGACATTCTGTTATATTATAGACATTTCCTCGACAATCATATCATTCCGACACACAACGCAGAAATTCTCTCTCACCCACGGAACAAAAAGTTCTCTCACCTCGGAGGCTTTCCCCGCCGATCAGGCTGGAGGAGTGAGTGATTTTTTTGGTCTGAGTGAGAGCGAAATTTGGTCGATGTGAGAGCGCTTTCGGAGTAGTGGAAGAATAACTTCATTGAGTTTTCTAACTTCAAAC
>NW_023365704.1:312419-313696 GCF_000003815.2 Branchiostoma floridae
TTAAAACTCAAAATAAACGCAGACATTTTGTTAGTTTTGTAACGATATACACTATACAATAACAATCACTTATCCCAAATATTAAAGATATTGTCTTGACAATCAATCTTTATCCGACACACAACGCTGAAATTCTCTCTCACACACAGAACAAAATGTTCTCTCACTTCGGGAGGCTTCCTTGCCATCGCGGCTGTAGGAGTGAGCGATTTTTTGGGTCTGAGTGAGTGCGAACTTTTGTCGATGTGAGAGCGCTTTCGAATAGTGAAAGAACAACTTCTTTTAGTATTTTTTACTTAAAACGCAAAATAAACGCAGACATTTTGTTTAGTTTGTAACGATATACACTATACAATAACAATCACTTATACCAAATATTAAACATATTGTCTTGACAATCAATCTTTCTCCGACACACAACGCTGAAATTCTCTTTCACCCACAGAACAAAAAGTTCTCTCACTCCGGGAGGCTTCCCTGCCAACGCGGCTGTAGGAGTGAGCGATTTTTTGGGTCTGAGTGAGTGCGAACTTTTGTCGATGTGAGAGCGCTTTCGGAGTAGTGAAAGAACAACTTCTTTAAGTATTTTTTACTAAAAACGCAAAATAATCACTGGCATTTATTTCAGTTTGTAACGATATACACCATACAATAACAATCACTTATACCAAATATTAAAGATATTGTCTTGACAATCAATCTTTCTCCGACACACAACGCTAAAATTCTCTCTCACACACAGAACAAAAAGTTCTCTCACTCCGGGAGGCTTCCCCGCCAACGCGGCTGTAGGAGTGAGCGACTTTGTTGGTCTGAGTGAGTGCGAACTTTTGTCGATGTGAGAGCGCTTTCGAATAGTGAAAGAATAGCTTCTTTTAGTATTTTTTACTTAAAACGCAAAATAAACGCAGACATTTTGTTTAGTTTGTAACGATATACACTATACAATAACAATCACTTATACCAAATATTAAAGATATTGTCTTGACAATCAATCTTTATCCGACACACAACGCTGAAATTCTCTCTCACACACAGAACAAAATGTTCTCTCACTTCGGGAGGCTTCCTTGCCATCGCGGCTGTAGGAGTGAGCGATTTTTTGGGTCTGAGTGAGAGCGAACTTTTGTCGATGTGAGAGCGCTTTCGGAATAGTGAAAGAATAACTTCCTTAAGAATTTTTTCACTTCAAACGCAAAATAAATGCTGACATTTTGTTTAGTTTGTAACGATATACACTATACAATAACAATCACTTATACCAAATACTAAAGATA
>NW_023365704.1:314550-315490 GCF_000003815.2 Branchiostoma floridae
TATACAATACCAATCACTTATACCAAATATTAAAGATATTGTCTTGACAATCAATTTTCTCCGACACACAACGCTAAAATTCTCTCTCACACACAGAACAAAAAGTTCTCTCACTCCGGGAGGTTTCCCCGCCAACGCGGCTGTAGGAGTGAGCGACTTTGTTGGTGTGAGTGAGTGCGAACTTTTGTCGATGTGAGAGCGCTTTCGAATAGTGAAAGAATAACTTCTTTTAGTATTTTTTACTTAAAACGCAAAATAAATGCAGACATTTTGTTTAGTTTGTAACGATATACACTATACAATAACAATCACTTATACCAAATATTAAAGATATTGTCTTGACAATCAATCTTTATCCGACACACAACGCTGAAATTCTCTCTCACACACAGAACAAAATGTTCTCTCACTTCGGGAGGCTTCCTTGCCATCGCGGCTGTAGGAGTGAGCGATTTTTTGGGTCTGAGTGAGTGCGAACTTTTGTCGATGTGAGAGCGCTTTCGAATAGTGAAAGAACAACTTCTTTTAGTATTTTTTACTTAAAACGCAAAATAAACGCAGACATTTTGTTTAGTTTGTAACGATATACACTATACAATAACAATCACTTATACCAAATATTAAACATATTGTCTTGACAATCAATCTTTCTCCGACACACAACGCTGAAATTCTCTTTCACCCACAGAACAAAAAGTTCTCTCACTCCGGGAGGCTTCCCTGCCAACGCGGCTGTAGGAGTGAGCGATTTTTTGGGTCTGAGTGAGTGCGAACTTTTGTCGATGTGAGAGCGCTTTCGGAGTAGTGAAAGAACAACTTCTTTAAGTATTTTTTACTAAAAACGCAAAATAATCACTGGCATTTATTTCAGTTTGTAACGATATACACCATACAATAACAATCACTTATACCAAATATCAGTACAAGCGAATTGATGCAC
>NW_023365705.1:0-18499 GCF_000003815.2 Branchiostoma floridae
AGCAGTAAACGTCGAAACAAGGGCTAGACTCACGTTCCAATAGAAAACAACTCCACGCACAAGTGTTGCCGGACTGAGTCAGGGCGTTCACCTGTTGGACTAGATTTTTCCACCATGGCCATTTTCTAGCGACGAGCGTAATACATTTAAACACACACACACACACACAGTCACACAAAAGGGTAGTCACACGCCCAGGCACGTGAACAAAGCCAACCATGGCGGGGTACCAGGTGTTCAGGCGACAATGCAACAAAAGCTTCTGATCAATGTTTCCCCGGCAGTGTGGATGGAAAGACTAGACCTCGGACTGTTTGTTATTGGGAAACGATCCTGACGACAAAGTTCAGGAACTTTAGTGACGAACTAAACAATGGAGGTGTCAGTTCGGGAGTCCGCTTTATTATACCGCTTTCTAACAGCCATTGTATGTCATTAACAAAGTGTCATAATATTTCTCTATTGACTTAAGCCCAGTCCACCTAGCCTAATCTTCACGGCTTTCTACGGGTGTTGACCTTCATTGTTGATTTGCGATTTTGAAGATGTTGTGGCCAGGTTTTTATGCCTGGAAGGAATACGCCGAAAGAACACGTCGATATTTCTCTCCTGTTGTTCTCATACCTAGTAATAAGTCCAAGGATTGTCTTGTGATCATCTTTATCTTTACAAAGATACAGAGATAAGCTGTACAGTTTATGTAAACATTCACGGGGAGAGTCTTTCTTGTGTCGGATCAAAGCTCAAACTTTGCAACTATATTGCTATGTAGTACAGGTACATATGTAGTATCATAAAATATCTATCAAACTGAGATATGATTACATTCGATATGCTCTAAGAGTCTATTGTTCTTTTGCTGAAAGTTTGGAGACCTCATACACATATGTACATCCATGGAATATTTAGAGACTTTGAAATTTTTAGGCAAATGACTTAAAATGTCCCTTTCCGGCTTTGGACCTGCATGAGCCTTGGAAAAGAATGAGGCTCAAAGAATGATAATTAGGTCAAATTTGTACCTCTTTGGTTTCATATAATACAGTCCAAGAGTCAGCCTATAGCTGTAAATTTTACTATCAAAACCCTTATCAGATAAGTAATGATTTATAATAAGCAAAACAGATAGTACTTGAAACACCGAACAGGAAGTGTTGTTGAGAGTGGACTAGTGAATGCCATGTACATATAAATCCGGGTGAAAATGAAAGTGCACCCCCCCCCCCCCCAAAAAAAAGGCTAAAAATCCGCGAAGTCGCGTTGAGAGGTCAAGAAATAACTCCCCTGGCCGACCAACTCTCCTAGCGTACTATAGACTTGATCTGTCCAATCTACTATTAGACCACCGATCCGCGGAGCCTGGTGGAGGCTAGTCGCGCTTTGCAGGCAAGCAAGGATGTTAGTAGAGGCAAGTCAACACCTGTTGGTTGTTAAGTAAGGGACGCACTTTGAACCCTACACACGTCATGTCCCATGACGGATTCTCTTGTCGGGTATTACGCAGTGACTTTCTTGATCAGCTAAGTCCTAGTCCGTTTCGAAAAGCGCAAGCAAGGTGCAACGCGTAAATAGGATATCTCACTGGCTGTAGTATGTTAACCCGGCAACAGGTGCGAAGAACGCCAATGTACCTGTTGAAATGGCGATGTTTCATTTCCTGAGTTAATAGACAAGAACGCAAGTGACGAAGCCGTGCCGTCAAAATACCGTGAAAGCTGGGCCCTGATCCAAAACTAAACGGAAATAGAACAGGTGTTTACTCGTCGGTTGCACATAATTTCTCTGTGCTATTTTCACTTTCACCTCTTTCTTCCATAGTTTCGGTGTTCAGGTCTGAAGAAAACACCTTTTTCTTTTCCGTTTTGAACTTCCGAGTTGCCTGGTAAAAAGTGTGTTTTTTTATAAACAGTTTATGAACATTAAAGGTCAGAAATTAATCTCATAGGTGTCCACTGAAACAGTCAGAAAACAGTAATTTGTGGGAACTGCAAATTTAAGTACTGGCGTTACCGCAACCAGCAATAGCAACAGTAATATAAAAGACGCCGGAACAGGAAGTGCTGTAGAATTCTCATGTAGGTATTTGTATAAACAGTTAAATGTTACCTGACTGAGGTTGTGAAGCTCGGTATGCACAGTGACTGAGTGTCGGCGCGACTCCAAACTACAAGTTAAGCAGTAGACATGGCTGGACGTCTGGCCTGAACACCGCCAAACTCAGAAAAAGAGGAACCAAAAGGCAAGAAATGAAAGTGACTCAGAAAAAAAATACAGGCTAAAAATATCGCAGTCACGTGCTACAGGTAAGTGAGCACTTGTTGGTTGCTAAGTACAGGCGCACTTTGAACTCTGCACACGTCATGTCCCATGACGGTTCTTTTGTTGGGTATTCACGCTCAGCTCAGTTGTGCCCTATCAGCAGTAATAATGTTAACGTTTAAACAAGGACTAGACTTACGTTCCAAATGGAAAACAATACCACGTACAAGTGTTGTCGGAGTCATGACGTTCACCTGTTTGACTAGATCTTTCCACCATGGCAATATTCTAGCGAAGAGCGTAAAACATGTAAACACAAACACACGTATATGTATATATACACAGTCACGAAAAAGGTTAGCCACGCCTTGAGGCACGCAAACAATGCCAAATTAACCATGGCGTGTACCAGGTGTTCACGGGTTCAATGTTTCCCTAGATGGACTGTTTGTTGTTGGGAAACATCCCTGACAACATAAGGGAAGGAACTCAACCATCGAAGTGTCAGTTCGGGAGTCCGCTCTATTATAATACCGCTTTCTAACAGCCATTGTATGTCATTAACAAAGTGTCGTAACCTTTATATTTCTCTGTCATTCAATGGGCGTTGACGTTCATTGTTCGAGTTGCTGATTTGCGATTTTTAAAATATTGCGGCTAGGATTTTATGCCGGGAAGGTCTTATGCCGAAAGAACTCGTCGATCTATCGACACAAGTCAAAGTTGCTCTCATGTCTATTAACTTAAGTATATCGGAATAAATATAGCTGTAAATACAATTCTTGACTTGTGATCAACTTTATTTATGTTTTTAATGATACAATAAACTATAAAGTTTATCTCAACGTTCTGTATAGAACATAATGCTATACATTTGAATGAGATCGACTAAAAATTCATGGTGAGTCTTTCTTATGTTGGAACAAACCTCAAACTTTGCAACTATAATTAATACTACGTACAACATCCAGATAAAGATATTAGTATCATAAAGTATCTATTAAACTGATAGGATTACATTCAATATGTTCTTTTGTTCCTTTGCTAAAATATGATATCTAAAACCACTGGAATGTCCACTTTAAAAGTGAGCAATACACCTAATAAAGAAGACACATAATCAGAAAAGTCATTAAAAAATTTCCTCAAAGCATTTAGTGCAACTCATTAAATCTGGCTGAAGAAAAACTACACTAAAAGCCTAATTTACATTTTCTCATACACAATGACATTACATAGTTGACAACATTGTTCAGTGCAAGCATTTGAGAAGCTTGCTTGTGCACGGCACATGAAAGAAGATTACAATTTAGCCCATTTCAGGATCCCAAAATATACAACATTTCAGTATTTACAACATTTCATATCAACTGATATAATTATTGTGTTTTTTTATGACACAATAATTCTTTTATTTGCCAAATGATGCTCCAAAGCTAATTACATAATATACAGTTCCCAAGTAAGAGTTAAATATTGGAGCACATATCACTAATGTCTAATCAACTGCAAGGTACAATGTTTCCTATTGTGGGGCTCAACTTCTTCTTTTAAGGCAGGGGATAATGAAATGTCACATATTCTTTAATATATTATGTATTTTTTTTGCCATGGGTTTTGTGGTTTTAGTAAAAACGTAGTGCTTTTTTTTATCTCCTAAATGATTAAAGCTCTGTAAAATTGTGTCAACTGATCTCACTCTACATGATGGTACAAATCACACTGAAAATGAAATCATGCATGTACCCTACATGGAGTCATCATCATACAGCACTTTGGGCTGCGTTTCCCTATTAGAGCCAAACTGTTTGGGCTCAGTTCCTGTGGAAGCCATGTCACTGTATGACTCTGCATCTGGGAAGGAGGCAGAAAAATCGCTGCCAACAGTTTTTGGCCTGGTTGAACTGTTTCCTGATTGGCTGTTGTAGCTTCTGTTTGCTGATTGGCTGTTGAAGCTACATGTACTATTTGCTGATTGGTTGTTGTAGGTACCATTGATCTCTAGCCTGTTGTAAAAGTCTCTGAGTGTGTCGGCGAGGTCAGCACACTCCACGGCAGCGAGGGCGTCCTGAAGTAGTGAAACCGTCTGTTCCTCGGCCGCGGGACTCCGTTCCCTCCACAGCAGCAGCATCTGGTACTTCTGCTCCCGAGCATCGAGGCGGAAGTCGTGTTCTGTTGGGGAACAAACGGATTACTGTGAATCAGGGCTCTAGCCAGCGTCCGTTTTTCCGTCAATGACGGAAATTTGCTCCGTGTGATGGAAAAATTTTAAAACCAATCCGTCATCTTTGACGGACAAAAATCTGATAAAAGCTCCTTGGTGGAAGCTACAGACGGCTTGGGGACCCCGTCCACGGCTGTAAAAGCCACACACTGTTTGTTTTGCTATTGTTATGATTGTTGACAATGTGTGTCAGTGCCCTTTTGCATACGATAATCTCATTAAAACCAGTTTTTCAAGGTCTCAGTTCAGTCTCTCTAACTCCTGGAATAGTGTTTTCGCGACAATGGGAATTGGCTGACGGAAAAAAATGTCGAGTTGGCTAGAGCTCTGTTGTGAATCTATCTAGTTTCATGATGGGGGGGTTAAGGAGGTGTTTTAAGTGAATTCCAGTTGAGACAATTCTTCAGTGCAGTTATACTGGAGTATTCTAAGGAAAATCTGTAGACTGTCATGATTATGACACCACAAAAATTACAGTATTGAAGTTGTGTCACTTTAAACAATAAAATCACTTCCTTCAGCTGGTGACAAGTAAATGACAGGATCTACATATTATAATCTATAAATAACTCTCATATATGTTGTGATCATCATGAAGTCAATAAAAAATGAGCTAATGTCATAAGATTTGGTAACACTTGGTACGTATTATTCCCACTTCTAATTTCAGAGATGGGGTCTCAAGCGAATTATGAAAATTATACATTTTCAAGTCTGGGATGAAAAAATCAAGAATTTACAATTATAGTGAAGGTGATGCTCTTCATTCTCAGGCTAAAATTCTGTCTCAGGCTTACAAAAAGAGATCTTGCAATTACTGTACTGTAAATGCAGAAACTATCGCAGTGGTTTAATGTTCGCAGTTTTCACGGTGGCCGCTTCACTGCGAACTTAAAACCACCGCAAATACTTTTCCATGGCAGTAAGAGACTACAGTGCATGGTGTAACCGCGAACTTAAAACCACTGCGAAAATTCATTTTTCCCGCTACCGTGAAATTAAATCCCAGTGAACTTGAAGTTGAATGCAACTTACCGATGACCTCGATGTCGGTGTCGCTGAGCCCGAGTTTCCTGGCGAGCGGTTTCCAGCTCCGCAGCGGCAGGTTCTGGCTGATGTAACCCAACACCTCCTGCAGGGGGTCGGGGGGTCCTGTGATGATGGCGGAAAGAGTACAGTTAATGGCTGGCAAATTCATTTCCTTGGTTGTCTGACATACTGATGATAGTTAAAACTAATAGGGTAAGAGATGAAGATGAAAATAGATCTAGAGCTAGGCTGGGAGGGAAACTCGAATTTGTCAAAGGTAATTAATTGATTAATTTTTCACGTGACGTCCTCCCCGTCCACTGGACCTCTGGGAAGAGCGGTTTATAAGGCTGACATGGCTATTCCAGTCTAAATAAAGGATATTGATTAATAGATTGATTGAAGTATAACTGTGGGTACCAAAAATGAGGTTCGGCAAATTCTTCTTCTCAGTCAGATACTGTTTTCACATTCACTTGTTCTTGAAGTTCAACATATTCTATGGATCAATTAGATTCATGTTGCCTAAAGACACACACATGTACAGAGTGACTGACCATAAGATGTTCATCATCCTGATTTATCTACTTTTTACCAAAATCACGACACAGGTATTCAAGAATTTCAACACAAAATTTACAGGCCACAGTTGTACTGAAGAACTAAACTTAGACAGCTCAAGCGTAAGCAACCTGCATACGCAAATATCCCCTGTACTTGCCTTGTTCCAGCTGGAGACGAAGGCTGCCCATGTTCCGGGCCAGATTACTCAGTCTACTGTGGGGTGCCAGCGACAGTGGTTGGTTGTAAGATGTGGGTTGGTTGTACGCTGGCATTGGTTGGCTGTACAACATGCTGTCCCTGTATACAGGAGGTTGGTACGGAGGCTGTAACTGTGGGATGTTCTCATCAGCATACAAGGGTTGTGGAGCCATGTTGGTACCCCCCCTATAGGACGCTTCAGGTGAGGTTGTGGCACCCCCCCTGTGAGCAGATGAAAGAGGGCAGGTGTCCCCCCTATTGGCATATCCTGGTGGACCCCCCCTGTGGGATGATCCAGGTGGAGTTGTGGCACCCCCCCTGTACGATGGTGTGGGTGGAGTTGTGGCACCCCCCCTGTATGATGATGCAGCTGGGGGGGTTGTTCCCCCTGTGGCCTGTCCGGCAAGCCCCCCTTGGGTGGGGCCAGTCTGCACCTGGTTGTTCTTGTTGCCCACCTGACAGTTGCTTAGCGACGAGTTGTGGATGTTGTAGGTGTAGAAGTACGACTTGTTGTTGACGAGCGGATACTGGCTCAGGGTCTCCGCCGCAGGGTTTGCAGTTCCTACAGAGGAAGGGACGAAAAAAGATTTCTCCTTCTTTCCTGCTACCTAGCCTCTTGCAACATTACAGGGTGGACTTCACTAAACCGGGCTGAAAGACCACCTACAGCAAGAAAGAGACGAAACCAGAGGTAGCTATAGCTTATGGAACCTAAACACCTTACACTTCCAGTGGACAAGCCTCCTGCTATAGTGCTTGCACCTATGTGTGATCCAGGGCTTAGAAGCAGAGATGGGTGCCGGGCCCGTTGCATCTTCTGATCAGGGAGGTTGACCCCCTTGTTCTGATGTACAATGTATGGGCAACTTCAGCTTTCTTAGTAGTAGTTGGGTCATAGTAAGTGTTCCTGCTCGCAATGGCCTGCAATGTTTCCAGGGAGTGATCGGTCTCCCAGACAATAATACTCACTATAAGTCCCTCTATGGGGTATGCTAAAATTTTTGTACGAGTGATACCCACCTACAGGATAGACCAGAGCGCGGGGGACGGAGTCCTCACAAGTTTCACAGTACGTGGCCTGGCCCTCGTCACTGCGAACAGATTACAGTTTCAGAACAATTATGGTTCTAGAAATTCGTATTGTATCTAATAAAAATAACTGCGCTTCGGTGTGCACCAGGAGCCACAACAACTTGGCTGGTCTTAAAAATCAACATTTAGCTGCAAGCATGGCTTAAAGCTATCTGTAAAGTTGGGACAAAATGTACAAGTTTGAATGAACTTCCTTTGATATGCTTCAGCAGCCTATAATATTTTTTTTCAAAGTTAACATCAGATACTTTTGGTTGTATATCCACGCACCAGGGAAGCAGTCCCACGGAAACTTGTTCCATAACGATGTAGTTCTGGGAAAGAAACTTTCAACATATAACTTCCTCCTGAGAGGTCAATTATGGAAGAAGAACGGGTGATTTGCTTGATACGAAGTATTGTTGTTAATAAGATAAAATGTACCTCTCCAGTTTGACAGGCAAGGGGACCTCGAACACCTCAGCATTGTCCGGCTCACAGCGGGGGCAGAGGGAGAACATGTCGATGTTCACACCCGGCCACAGGGTCAGGAGGGACTGGGCGACTCCCAGCACACGCAGGACAGGGTCCCACAGGGGGTCACGGGGGGTAGGGTCCGCAGGGTCTGGCAAATAAACAAACAAATAAACAAACAATCAACAACCAGCACACGCAGGACAGGGTCCCACAGGGGGTCACGGGGGGTAGGGTCCGCAGGGTCTGGCAAATAAACAAACAAATAAACAAATAAACAACAAATGAATAACATCCAGCACAGGGTCTCACAGGTCATGGCTGCCAGGGTCTTCAGGGTTTGACAAATAAACAAACAAGTAAATACATGTAATAAACAAGTGACTCAGCAAACACACATATCAAATACATCTTTCCAATAAATCTATTTGTATCAATATCTACATAGCTGGTATAACCGCCCTTTTCACAGGTATGCGGTGCGGCAACAGCTGGTTATATTTTAAGAAGCTGATAAAAGTAAAACAACACTGCTGATGACCTCTAACCTATCCTGCCACATCGACTTTGATTGACGATACATTGTATATGATTCTGATTGAGAGTAGAAAGTGACCTACCAGGTTTGTTGCCCCTGGCGACCATCTCGATGGTGGGGTCGTTCCAGACGTCCTGCAGTTCGCTGACAGTGCTGTCACCATGGCAACCCTGGTGTTTCCTGACGACCATGCTGACGTTGTTCTGGCACAGCTTGGCGGAGTCCCTCCACAGCTTCAGGCCCGGGCACAGCTGGTGCAGGCACACGCACAGACGCTCGAAAAACCCGTAAGGAACCTCCGGGAAAAACGTCAGCCCGACCCTGGCAGGGATACATAACACCAAAGGGTTAATAGCAAACTTAGACTTGTATTGTAGATCCTCCTGCGTCTAGTAACACGTTGGGCATTAACCAGTCGCCATTCAAGGCAATTTGGGGCCAGAGTTTCCGTTTCCACCAGGCAAGCCCCCACTTGGTTAACCTGGTCGTTTTGTAGCAAGTTAGTTACTTTCTTTTTCCAAATTGTTGGGTTGCCAATACAACTGCTGTTTAGTAGCATTAGGCAGCATATTAAGATGATAAAATTGTGCGATCATCATTCAACCATCAATCGTCTAGCTGAATTTCCTGTACCCATCACTAAAAACCAACGGACCCAAGTCAGACTTCACGGTAAAGCCTTCGGGTTGGTAACCGTACCTGATCTGCTCCTGGTCTGTTGGGCATGGGTCGGACCACTCGTCTGAGGGGAGGGTGTCGTGCAGGTAGCAGGGAAACAGGTACATGGTGCTTTTTCTCAGCTGGTCTGGGCTCACGGGGGGCTGAGGAGAACAATAAGCGATGAGTGACTTAAGTCAATACAGAATCTGATATGTCCACCTGCACATAAGATATTGACTAAATTAAAATTGGAAGCAAGGAACCGACCAGCCAACCAAGCAAGCAACCAACTAACCAACCAACTCACCAGCCAGCCAGCCAGCCAGCTGGCCGACCTTAACCCACCGACCTCCCCCGACCGACCGACCAACACACCCACCCACCAACCAACCAAACAAACGAACAAACAAACAAACAAACAAACAAACATGTAATACAGTAAACGTATAATTATTCACCAAGTAAATCATGTATATCTGCTGCAAATTTAAAATAAATGTAAATCCAAAGCATGCTGTTAAAATATGATTTGTTTGTTTGTTTGTTTATTTTGAAACACCTGGGTAGCCTATTCAGTGTCAATACACTGGTTTTCGATAGGGCCCAGTTTCACATATACATACATGGAAATAAAAACAACTTACAGAGAGAAAAGTAGACATACACGTCGGAACATATAAGTACAACTGAAACATGAAAGACAGATAAATCAAAATCATAATCCGAACCAAGGTCAACAGTGTAGGAGGTCAGAGGTCACTACTCAGTACTGAGACTATGTTAGGTCTTTCAAAGCTGACTTAAATGAATTCAGGGTTGGAACTTGCTTAATGTAGGCTGGTAATGAATTAAAGTGTTTAGCACCTCTGTAGGCAAATGTACGCTGTCCAGTTGTGGTCTTGAAAAAGGGTTTGTATAGAAGTGATGTCTGTCTGGTTTGGTAATTGTGTAAGTTGTGGTTGTGAGAGAAGATGGATGATAGGTATGTTGGTGCTAGCCCATTGATACACTTGTAAACCATAATGCACACATGATCCCGCCTTCTCCCTGCGAGGTACTGCCAGCTGAGCTTCTCATGAAGGTTGAGGACACTGCTGGACTGTAGGTTGAGTTGTAGAACTACCCTGGCAGCCCGGTTCTGTAGCACTTGGAGTTGTTGTTGTCTCCCCACTCCGCAGCTATCCCACACGGTGTCATAGTAATCCAGAAGGGGGAGTACCATTGCTTTATACAACATGTCAGCTATATTTACAGTGAAGCAAGGTCTAAGACGTCTGAGTAAACCTACTCGTTGGGTTACCTTTGAGCAGAGTTTGTCAACATGTTCATTCCACAACAATTTGATTGACTAATTGGAAGCTAATGAGTACCTTGTTGCTAGGCGGGGCCCATGGCGACCCTGGATGGAATGCCGGCGCTGCTGGGTTGAGCATGTCAGGTTCAGGAGGGGTGTAGGTGAAACACAGCTGGAACTGTGGGTACAATGTAAGTTGCACTGTTTACCTTTAAGCTTTTTTCAACAAACAGATATTCAAGAGCAGAAAATGACCAGATCCAGGCGTTGTCACAAAGTCTGAGAAACAATTCACAAATTTTACTACTTCAAAATAAGAATGTTGCAAATGCCATGAACCTATTTGAAAATGATTTTACCTGTTCAAGAACATTCACCAGAAGCTGCACGTCTTCAGGAACATTCAGCATCTTGTTGTCTTTTGCTTTCTTCCACAGGATAGTCAAGATTCTGTGGTCGAGTAGAGCCTTCCTCTGGAACTTCTTCAGCTGGTTCTGAAGTCGGCATTTAAAAACAGAATTCAATCTCATTTTCATAATCAATCTGTCATACTTCACACACAGGGACTTGTGCATGAATTGAATGCTTGCACCAGAGTGTCATGGAATAAACAAATTAGTTATTCCAAAAGGTTTTTGTGTCATGTTCATTACTGCACATTATTGAGACTAAGCCCCACATACTGACACATCAGGAAATTCCTAAACCCGACCCCAACCCTTACTTTTCCAAATTGTCCAGACCTACCTTAAACTTAGTGGACATCATCCCTTCATCTGCCATCTGGTCCATGGTGATGCTGGCCAGCTCCTCCTGAAGTCCATCTCGGATCACCACCTGTATGGGAAAAATGTTACTGTTATAGTAACAGCTCTTGGTGGCAAATGTTCAAATGTTGGCATCTACTATCCCTACTAGGCTATCACTGTCAGGGGCATCTCTGGTGCACCAAATCTAATAGTATCTTGTACACTTTTCACAGAACAGCAGAGAGGCTAAGTGGTGGGTGTCATGGTGGGTATATAGGTAAAGTGTCATTAATAAGGGCACATCATAGGGGCTCAATTATCACCTGCTTGGAGGTGTAAAAAATCACCGACATGTATGTCTAAATCTGGAGAGGTACCAACTTGAAGTTGAATTCTGGAATATCAGTTCAACTTGATACTCAGGTTAGATTATGAATTACTCAAGGCATACCTAAACTCAATCAGGCTCAGCTCCAGACTTAAGTTATAAACTAAACTGATGAACTCTACAACCATAACTGGAAATTAAGTCTTTCCTTGCCAGGGACTGTTACCTTGAAGACAGCCACGAGCACAGCCGGGTCCACGAAGACGTACGTCTTGAGACAGTCGATCTCGCTGTACCAGATGAGCAGCCCGAGGCCATGGAGGTACTTCAAGACGACCTTCGCCTCATGACGGGTCTTCACGTCTGTAAAATGGAGGATGTCGTCCACAGCTTCGTCAATGTCAATCACACCAGGTCCTGCAAAAAGACATTGTATTCAACATCAACGTTTGCATAAATGTTTCGTTTGTTGATCAGAGATCACATTTTGCTGTAGTTTTGTCATCTGTCTACTGCAGTTGAAGGAGGTACAAAATATAAATGAAAGCTCCTCAAGCTGCTGCATCATTTAGTCGTATTAGTTTTATTTTTCCGTTACTTTAATTGAAATGTCATTGATCAGATCACAGAAGGGCACATAATTGTGACTATTCATCATCATCATCATAATTTTTTCATCCAAATATTTCTGGAGAAGTAGAGATAAAATTCTTCCCTCATAGTATTGACACACAACACTGAAGGTATTCCCCACCAGACCAGTGCCTTTTCAATCAATGTTGTGACCATATTGGCAGTACAAAAGCTGCAAAAGATTTTAGAGAGAATTGTGCCAGTACTTACAATTACAGTAAGTGTATTTGGACATCAGTCTTGGAGAAGGATTCTCCACCCAGACATGGTTTTGGATAAGAGTATGGTGCAACATGTATAGTGTAACAGTAAAACACTTTCCTGATTTCAGCCTGTAATTTGAGACACAGCAAATGTTAACATTTAAGTACTTCTTGACATGTAATTATAGTAGAATATTCCCACCTGTGTCAGGTTCTGCACTTCTTCCCTTTTGGGAAGGCTTCATCAGATTCTCCACTTTTGTCCAGGAGGTCGGAATCTTCCTCCAAGCCTGGGAGGAAACAAGAAAGGCAGATATGGGACTAATTGCAGTCATGCTGGTGACTTTTGAACTGGTTATCAAACAGAAACAGGACATTTTATAAAAGTCAGAGATAAAGAATCTTAGGGTTACACTTCTATGTTCCAACAACAGTATAGTATAAGCATTACTGTAACTTTATCAGAAAATTGAACTGACCCCAACCCCAAATCTGATTCTACTGACCTGTTGTAGGTAGGTTTGTGCGAGATGGCTCACGGTCTGCTTGAAGCTGTCGAACCCTTGCAGTCCTGGGGCAGAGCTGAGGGGGAGTCCCTGGGGGTGGACCTGAACCAGGAGGGAAAAGTAAGTGTCAATTGGCTGGGCTGGGTCATTCCTGACGTAAAATCTAGGTTTGTTTGCTATTTTGTATTGTAGGCAAACATCTGTCTATTTTCATGTTGCCACCATCATCATCGATTCAATGGGTTCTGTTGATTACATGATGGTTGTAAAACTTCTTCTTCTGCAATTGAGTTCTCTGCGTTTTTGCCATATCTCATATATATATCAACATAGATGACATTGTGTTAGTAATAGGAATCAGTAAATGATGCTACTGCTGTTTTTTGGTGAAAGTTGTTTGTCACCCGATCCAGAAATGTCCTAAATCACAATAAACAATAAATCAGTGCCTGACCCTGAGTCTGACTCCCTGCTTCTCCTCCAGGTTAGCCAGCAGATCCATCACCACATCAGCATCAGTCCTGCTGCCGGGCTGGTCCAGCTTCCTCTTCAGCTGGGAGATGTGCCTCTCAATTGTTTTCAGTCTGAGGAAGTCAAGGGGGAGAGAGCATTAAATTTTATGAAATTTATATCCTAGGCATCCAGGTTTACTATATTTAAAGCAATGCAATCTCTACAACTGGATGAAAATTGGTGATTTACTTCTGGACAATAAGGGAAGGTGACTTTGACAACCATTTTTTTCCAGTTAGATGTTAGTTGTTCTGCCAGTTCATTGTAGTGAGGCTGAAGAAGAGTGATGGATGTCACGCAAAAGGTCAGGAAGTAATCAAAATCACTCACTCACTATCCATTTTTGCCCAGTTGGAGAGATTGAATTGTCTTTAAACAAGAAGAGAGAGCAAAGTAGGTGGTAGATGTGTTCTACGGGCAATGCAACAAGCTTCAGGAGAGCAGAAGGTAACAGATATTCAAATCAAGAAACAAACACTGAAGATGGCAGCACAGTGAAAAACCTCTTGTCTTGCTCCTTCTCGATCTTCTTGAGAATGTCAGCCAGCTTTTCTTGAGCGTCTTCCGCAGTAACCCTGTCCAGATGTGTCCCGACCACGAGCACGGCAGCGTTGGGAACTCTCATGGCGATGTTGTCGATCCACACACCAACGTGCCTCCTGTACGACTTTTCATCCCCAAGCCTGCAGTCAAATTCAAAGTATGTCGGTGTAGTTAATTGCAAAACATTTCTTCAAACCAAAACGGATTTTTCAACTTCTTCTGGTTCCAAATTTTAAGATTATATTTGAGTTTATGCTTTCAAATAACCTGGGTCGGCATCTAACCCTAAATGTGTAACCTACTTTTATTCAAGTTATTTTGTTGACCACCAACAGCACCAGGCAAATCTTAGTGATGAAGAAAAGCAGACCTGTATGAGTATTTTCTAAACTTCTACATGTAACCTGTTCACACCTGTACACCTGTACTTCACCTGACAGAGTACACACCTGTATGTCTCCAAGTTGACCACCAGCAGCACCAGGGCATCCTTGGTGATGAAGACAGGATGAGTGACCAGGTAGTCCTGCTGACCTGCAAAGTCCCAGGTAAGGAACGTCACGTCACCCTCGGTGATGTCATGCCTGTCGATGCCGTGTGTTCGGTCCTGGATGTCCACCAGGTTTGACTGACCCGTCTTCAGGGACAGACACAGGCTGGTCTTTCCTGCACCTGCAAGTGTCAGCCAATGGTACTGGATAAAGCACAGATACAATGTATATAAAGAGAGGGTCTTCAGTCTAAATGAAAGAGAAGAACCGCGTACCTAGAACTCTCTTACAACAGTTTGTTGAAGGTTAGACACCCAGGAACAGTCCCTCAAGGAATTCTACAGATTCTGAAAGATTGGGTAACTGATACCTCATGTATCTTCAATGATTATTCTAGACTTCTGATAAGCTTTTAACTGGTATGAGTTAATGTACATTTGAGTGCTCAGGGTTCTGAAAGTTCCCTCATACAGAAACTCACCTGTATCTCCCAACAGCATCAGTTTCATACGCCTGTCCTCGGTGACTCCAGCCTTCAGTGACTGGCAGTACTGCTTGATTGCAATTATACCTGAGGGAAAAAAATTAGAGCACAATAATCGTCATTCAAAGTCAAAGTCAAAGGTATGAAAGAAGATTGTGATATATGCAAGCCTATACAAGTCCTATCACATTGTTATAATTTATTAACGGAAAAAAAACATTGAAAAAGTACCTTGGATGCAGACTTCCTGTGGAGGCTCTGACAGGGGGTTGTCCTCTGCCTGGAAGAGTTCCAGTGGCTTGTCGAAAAACTCCAGGGGAACCTCGGTGATCTTGTTGGCGGAGAGACAGACCTGCCTGATTCTGGGCAGCTGCAGGAGTTGCGGGGGGAACATGGTGAACTTGTTACTGGAGATCTTCAGATACTCCAGCCTCTCCAGACTCACCAGGTCCTCGGGCAGAGTCTTCAGCCTGTTGGAGCCGATCCGCAGGTTCTTCATCTTTGGAAGACACGGGAACACACCTGGAGGAATCTCCTCCACCTGGTTCACAGAGAAGCGCAGGACTTCCAGTTCACGGAATTCCTTGATTTGTGCAGGAAAGGTCTTGAAGACGTTGTTTCCCAGATCCAGATTCTTGATCTTCTTCAACTCAGTGAATTCTTGTGTGAGACTCTTCAGCTTGTTCCGATCCAATTTGACATCTGTAACCTACAGATGAAATATATGAAGTGGTTATAAAAATAAGTTATGTATGATAAATGTTATCATAAACTATGTTTCATATTAAAATCTTTACAAAATTATATATAGAAAAAATTACCATGATAGACTATGAAAAATTATTCTGTGGAATAAATAAGTCTAATAAACAAAAATAAAACATCTGTTCTGTTGTCATGCATGACTCATTCTACACTTCTTCATATTGTTACTTGTTTCAGACAAGTGGACATTTTGAAGAGATTCAGCAACAATACAAAGTAACATTCAATATTGTCTTATCTATTGCACACTAACATATTTCCTCACCTGTGAGAAGATGCTGATGCCGGCAGGTATCTTCTTCATCCTGTTGACGGACAGGTGCAGCTGAGACACCTTCAGGGTCCGCGGGTCGTTCTTTAAGAAGTCAGGGATGCAGGGCGGGTCCTTACTCTTTATCGCCAGACTGTATGTTCCGTCTGTCAGAGACTTCCACTCGAAACTGCAGTCTGGGAACTCCAGCTTCTCCAGCTGTGTCCAGTTTGACATCTGCATGTAATAATCTGCATCTGGCCAGCTGGCCTGCCCATTCTGGAACAGCTTCTCCTTTATTTGCAGATGTCGGCCTGTCCATTCCGATATTCTCATCTGGGTTGCCATGGTCTGTAACACTGAAGAAAGAGAGAATTTTTGAGCCAAGGCGGGATTTAACCAAACAGAAAACAAAAGAGACCTTGAGTGCATTAAAATCTAAATACCTCTTCAGACAAGGAGTCAGCAACACCTACCCTTAGCCCTAAAGTTACAACATAAGTGCCAAAAGCATTTTTAGCAAGGAGAAGACAACTTTTTTACATACTAGCAGTTAAGTATCCCAATCAAGTTAAGTATTATAATCAAGTGTTGATATGACATATCTTATAAGTTAATTGTTCAGCCACTGAAAAGTGACTTGACAACAACACTGACTCAGGGGAATCCCCACTGATGATGTCGTGGGAAAATCCAAAGCTCTCTCGGAAAAACGGGAACTTCACAAATTATCTTGGCCACGGTGGCAAACAACAGTTAGACCTGCTATGTAAACTTGAAGCTGAACTAATTGTATCATCATATGTCACATTTATGCAGTACAATGATCCCTGCTTGGTTTGGTTTCGGTCTCCGAACTGTGCCAAGATTTTTATTTATTTATTTATTTATTTCACTTGGCACTTCTTGACAAATACACATTGAATTTGAAGAATGATTTATGATTAACCATATCCTGACAATTCAGAAAACATAACCAGACTTATAAACATATCACTACCTTGCAGGGCCTACTATAAGGTGCAAAATTTACCTGTGCAGAAGTGCTGACGTCACCCAGGTGAAGTCTGGCAGGTAGTACAAGTTCGCTGAGTAGCGACTTGTTCCGGGTTTACTGGGGCAGTGTGAAGTTCACAGGACCGCTGATGGTCCACTTGTACAGATCGTGGAGCAAACAGAGTCCAGCCAAACAGCGAACAGACCCAGTGTGTGAGAGAAAACACTGCACAGCGGACACAACTGACCCACTGGCCGCCCAGAGTACCGAAACTGTGGGGATTCCCCGTGACGTCATACGCGTGAAACTAACGGAAAGTCCCGGATGGACGATTGGACTCCCCTCACGGGGGTTGTTATAAGCTAATATTTATATGAATATCATTCATCCAATCATTTAAAGAAAAACGGTTTCATAGAAATTATTTGAGATTTTGGTCATATCAACGTCAGTGAATTTATCAATCTAACAATTAACCACGTTAGGCCCCTAATACAGAAAAAATTCTTCTTCTTTGCTCTTGATGATCACATGCATGCAATCACAAAGAGGTGATTTTCTCGAAATGTAGTATCAACGAAACTATGATTTTTTCATTTTGTTTTACAAACGTAACAGAAAGACATTTAGTACAGAACTCTTACCACCCCTAGCTAGTGGAATATTGGACTAGTCTTATTTCCGGTGTTGAGGCTGACCCGGATGTATTCCTGCGGACGCCGTGACCTCTGAAGGCCGGTTGAATCACCTGAGGACCACGACTGACGTCTTATCCTGAGGAAAAACATGTCTTAAAGACGCTTTTAGACTCAAGTGCAACTCCTGACAAGACTTGGAGATCCCAGAATCTTGCAAGGAAGTAAAAAGGCGGGAAAACGGCAGAATTATCCAAGGTAGGGCCTGTTTTACGTCAGCCTATTACTTGCAGACGACATTTTGATACCTCAAATTATTTTTGCTGTTTGATACCGCGGGATTCCTGCATTCAGGGCAAAAAACAACACCCAACAGTGGTCTATAACTTGAACAGCAAACTACTAGGAAAGTTATAGCTTCTTTTAGACTGTTGACAGTGAATTTTTGCGGTGTAATTTTGATATTTTGCGCGCACGTGAGGTGAAAAATCACGTTCGTGTCATGTAAATAATTAACCGGTTCTTCCCATATCTGTGTTACTATAGTTGTTGACACTGTGTTCTAAACCTTTGTAACGTTACATAAACCTATGTGGACTTTCCCTCCGTGTTGGAAAAATCTTGAGACGTTTGTAGTTAACATGTGTTGCACGGTAGTGGCTTACTAGTACACGTATCCAAGACGTGAACAGGAAATGTGTACAGTTATTTCCTGCTGGGGAGGAGGGGGGGGGGGGGAAGGGGGCTCAGCTCTAGATAGCATAATCAGAGTTCATATCTGTAATGTTACACCAATAATCTCGAACTAGCAGTGTCGATTCAATGATGGGGGGGAGGGGGGTGTTACTCAACAAGCAGAGGTTTGGCTCAGGCTGTTTTTAGGTGTCTTTGGGCATTTTTGTTACGTTTTCTATTTTGCCCCATTTTTTTTTTTTGCTGCCAGCCAACATTAGTGGTTAGCAAGCGAAATTATTGAGCCAGCAGTCACTACGGAGGATGGTACTCAGGCTAAGCCAACATGAAGAAAAGGGACAAAATAGAAAACTTGACAAAAATGCTTAAAAGAAGACGTCAAAAAACAGCTGGAACCA
>NW_023365705.1:18621-21541 GCF_000003815.2 Branchiostoma floridae
GCGGTCTTGTGCCCTTGGGAAAGGCACTTTACACGACTTTCCTCACTTTACTCAAGTGAAAAATGAGTCGTCCCTCGGATAGGACGTTAAATGGAGGTCCCGTGTATGGGGAGAGTCACACCCCATGCACGTTAAAGAACCCCCACACGTGCGATGGTGCCGTGTGGTGGCGCAAACCCTTCTGTCTGGAGTTGGTGATTCACTTCAAATCACCCGGTTGGAGACCTGGCGAACCTCCATACCGTATCAGCCACACGGTGATTTACATCATCATTCACCCGGACGGGAGACCTGGCGCATCCCCGTCTTGTAACTAGCCAGCGAAAGGGTATGTCACCCCGTAAGGGGCGGTATCACCCCGTCGTGTGTAAGCATGTGCGAACATGTTTACGTTGATCACGTCGACCGATGATGATGATGATGAGTTAGTACTGTCAAGATTATAACTCCCCTGTGATAATTAGTACAATTTCCCAAACAAACAAATTTTATTCCATTCAAGGCAAAGAAGACATTTCTAACAGACTTTAGTGTCCTTTGTCAGACTGTATATTACACATGTATCAAACTCATGCTACATGCAAAATCTTTAACACCCAGCTTGATTATTATATTAGGTACCATTTCTCTTAGTGTTAGATGCTCCATGTATACATGTTACATACAGGAATTCATGTACTGCATAATGTGATATCACAATAGGGCTGTCTAATTATTTTCCATCCCACTGATTGTTTGGGGTATTTTCAGACATAAATGTGTTATTTTCATCGTTAAATCTGTTAATTCATGCTTACAAAAATACTAGTAAATCAATTTGATGTTGTCAAGTTGATATTTTTTAGATTACATTCCATCCTGGGACTTAGGGACGGGTCGTGGAAACATCCTTGTATCACAATTATCTTCACAACATTACAATAATCAGCTTTTCCAATATTCTATCTGTTAACAGTCCAGTATAGTGTGATATGAAATGTATGTGCTTAGCAAATGCATAGATGTTATTATTGCGGAAAACTAAATCCTTTAGTGATAAGTTTAACTGAATTGTACATTGTGCATAGCTTAAATTTGCTCCCTCCAAAAGTATATGCTTTATGGTTGTACACAAACTACTCAAATAAAAATGCCATTTGTTACAGCAGTTCACTCAAAACTGAACTGATTAGTAATAAAATTTGATACTTGATGTTCTGAAGATTGCCCTCTTTGCAATGGGGGGGGGGTGTTATTAAATCAGCCGTCTAGATTGTGTAGCAACTTTTCTAAATTTATCAGACAGTACAATTTACTAGTACAGTTTACAACATAGAGACAATCTTAGGCAAAGAACTCAATTCCTCACATCAGTGCTTTATAGCTTTTCTTATAATGATACATACATAACCAGAAACAGCTCAGCGCACCAGTGGTATGGGTACAGGAGTTAATCCATTATGACACAACCACAGCTTTATTTCTACCGGCATTTTGGTGACCGTCTGTGACCATCCTCAGGGCTTCTTATATGTCTTGCTTAATCTAAAGATGGAGGATGAGCACCTATAAGCTATAGGTGATTGCAGTGGCAGGAAAAGCATCAATGGGGCACTATATCTATACCCCAATTAATTGGTTCAAGGTTTTGCTAGCTTGACTGTTTAGGGAATTTCAAAGAAACTTGGACAGCCATAATTGCTGTGAAATCACTGTGCTGATACTGATAGGCATTTAGGCAGCAGCCTTAATGCAACTGGTGGAATGGCCTAGTGGGTAGAGTGTTCGCCTTGCATTCGGTAGGTCGTGAGTTCAATCCCGGCCGAGTCATACCAAAGACTTTAAAAAATGGCACATGCTGCTTTCTCTGCTGTAGTGATTGCGTTGTGTGGCCCATGGGTTACTGAAACGGAGATGGGCACCGCCCTATGCGCCATCAGGCGCGGGAAGGACTTTAACTAACTTTAACTAACTAATGCAGCATGACAACTTTAAGCATCAGTGTGGCAGTGAGCATCGGTTTGACCTCTAGAGTTTCTGTACGTATTCTTTTGTTTGTTGTTGAAGGAATGCTGAATTCTGTGCCTAAGTTGCTGTGAAATCACTGTGCTTATTGGCAGCAATGAAGCCTTAATGCAGCATGAAAACTTTAAGCATCAGTGTGGCAGTGAGCAGGAGTTTGACTAGGGCAGCACTATTGCTAGCATTGCTTGCAGCAGTAGTATTGCTTGCAGTGGTACAGTAGAAATCATGACCAAATCCGATATTACTCCGCATCAGGGGCCCTGTTGAAATGCTAGGACCTGCACATTGGAGCTGAGGCAGGTTTGCAAATGCACCCCAATTGATGGAAGTTATTCGGTTGGAACGTACCTCCAACTGTTGCAGCCGGGAGAGATTTGAGAATGCACCTGGATCGATGGAAGTTATCCGGTTGTAGGAAAGGGAGAGGTTTAGGAGCTGGGGTAGGTTGGAGAATACATCAGAGTCAATGCGAGTTATGTTGTTGTAGGACAAAGACAACTCTTGGAGCAGGGGGAGGTTTGAGAATGCACCCTCCCTGATCGAATTCATCCGGTTGGAGTGTACCTCCAACTGTTGCAGCCGGGGCAGATTTGAGAATGCACCCTCCCTGATGGACGTGATCCGGTTGTTAGACAGGATCAGCATTTGGAGCTGAGTTAGATTTGCAAATGTACCAGACTGCTGGGGCTGATCTGGGAATGTAACACCCCCAATGCCATTTATCCGGTTGTAGGAAAGGGAGAGGTTTAGGAGCTGGGGTAGGTTGGAGAATGTACCAGAGTCAATGCGAGTTATGTTGTTGTAGGACAAAGACAACTCTTGTAGCAGGGGGAGGTTGGTGAAGGCACCAGAGGAGATGCCATTTATTGAGTTGGAATGCAGGGACAGCTGTCGAAGCTGGGGCAAAGAAGGAAAT
>NW_023365705.1:21872-25828 GCF_000003815.2 Branchiostoma floridae
ATCTTTGACCTGGAGCAAGATTCTGTTCAGTACAGTAGACTGCACGCACCTCACTGGATAACTCAGTAACAGGAAATGATGCCTGAAAATATACAAAGGGACCAATTATTTAGCTGCATTGTGTTACATTTAGTTTTCAAGTGTCTGGAAACATTGTCATCTTGGCAACACTCGAAAGCTATAGCTTTGAAAGAAATTTATAAAAAATGTTCATGTTGCTGTGACTGTTCTGAAGCAAATTCACTTTCAGCTGTGTAAAGTCAGGTGCCATGAATACCTGGGTAAACAGGTGAGGCTTACCTGTGCACAGACATTTCAGCCAGGTGTCATTATCTGGGTAAACAGGTGTGGCTCACCTCATGCCCAGATGATTGACATTTGGTTGCCTTTGGGGGCAAAGTATTTGTCACTTGTATTTTTTCCTAACTGATTTGAAGACATGCATTTTGAACATTGGGTTTTTAAGAGGTCAACATTGTTCACATAATTATTAAATAACTGAGGACAACTAGTAGCAGTACAATCTGAATTCTAAGAAAATTCAAAGTGAAATGATGTTTCCTTACACTTACAAGAGCTTCTGGTATTAGTTTAAAACTTGGATCTCCTATATTTTGTTTGTATTCATGAGTTTATGTAAGGGAAATCATGATGATCTAAGCTAGCTTAACATGACTGCCTAGAAGACTACCAAAGCCAGAATGTTTAAAATTTATACACTGAAAACTGTCTAAGAAGACGATTCACAGGCTGATAAAATCTGGTCTATGTGGACAGGTGGTCACTATAGATAGGAGTATTAATGCTTGGGTCAATGGGGAAAATTATGTAAGGCACCACCAAAAACTCAGGTCACATTGGCCAGGTAGTCCCAGTAGAGGTACAGAAAACCTGCGCTCGGACTGTTCTTCCCCATTTCCTTGTCGCCATTTTGGCTTGTCAAAAAAAAACATCAATTTCAGCTGCCTATTGTTTAATGTCTACCTCATCATTGACAAAATACACACAACTGCTGCCATGTAGATCTAGACTTAACGAGAAAAGGTGGAAAGACTGACCTGGGTTTCTATCTCAAGTCTTCAGGCAGGAAACTTGGCACACTTGTTAAGAAGTGTGTCTTTAGTGTTGTTGTAGATAGCTGTATGTGGGGGTTGTTTGACAGGTTGGGGGTAATGACTTCTGCTATCTGTATGACAGATGCCTACAAACGATAACCTTAGACCCAACCATGGAGTAATGTATGGTGCTTGTTTTGTGCACTTTAAAGTTTAAGCTCAGTCTGCAATAGACTTTTGATAAGAAAAGCAGATCTTTGCATTGCAAGAAGAAGTTTGATCATCTCAGACTCTAATTAATATTTTAATTAATATGTCACACTAAATTAATAAGGGCAATGGAACAAAACACTTTGTAAAGTCAGTGCAGCCCAGGTGTCATTACCTGGGTAAACAGGTGTGGCTCACTTCACGCCCAGGTCATTGACATTTGGTTGCCTTTGGGAAGGGGGAGGGGGTCTCTTTTGTCACCTGGATTGTTTCCTAACAGATTTTAAGACTCAAATTACATGGGCTTTTGGACCAATGTGACAATTATTCTTCTATTATATAATCTATAGCTGATAACTGAGATTTTTACTTTGCCTGTACAAGACAACT
Organism: Branchiostoma floridae; assembly: GCF_000003815.2. Taxonomy (NCBI): domain Eukaryota; kingdom Metazoa; phylum Chordata; class Leptocardii; order Amphioxiformes; family Branchiostomatidae; genus Branchiostoma; species Branchiostoma floridae. The sequence goes on from NW_023365705.1 coordinate 23,528, forward strand.
AGAAGTTTGAGGGGTTGGGGGCAATGACTCTTCAGCTGTCTGTATGACAGATGCCCACGAGCAATAAGCTACATCTAAGTTCTAACCATGGAGATGATATTTGTTATTTGTACTTTAAAACTGTGTAGTCTGCAATAAACTTACACATAACACATTCTCAACTAAAACGAGAAATTCTCCATACGATATCTGCAGATTGCAGTCACCTATCTGCAGACTGCAGATACCTATCTGCACACTGCAGTGACCTATCTGCACATTGCAGTCACCTATCTGCACACTGCAGTCACCTATCTGCACATTGCAGTCACCTATCTGCAGGTGCAGATAGGTATCTGCAGGTGCAGATAGGTATCTGCAGATAGCAGATACCTGACTGCAGACTGCAGTCACCTATCTGCACACTACAGTAAATGTGTTAAGACTGCATACACCTATCTGTAGACTGCAGTTACATATCTGCAATCTCCATACAGGTGAATGCAATCAGAGTGCAGTCTATATGGATATAGTCTGTATTAGGGCTGGGTATCGGTACAGCGTACCTGTACAAAACCGGTTTTCCTTATTGGACCGGTCCAGAAAAAACGGACCTGAAAAAATTAGGTGAACTGGATATTGAACCGTTAGAAAATTAACAGATTATTTTATCAGGCATTCACACGTTTTGGCGCTTGCAGGTGGAAGAAAATAACGAGTGAAGTAGAGTTTATAGTAATTTCTACCAAGTTTTGCAGCCAATCGTACAGGTGCAGTTAGCGTTGTAGGAGTTTAAAACGACAGTGTGAGTCTTATACTCTACTAAACAGACTTCTTTGTTACAGTAGTGAAATGTACCATTGGTATGAGTCATACTGAATCAGGTCCAGGATCAGGTCCGGACGATCCTCTGGACCTGAACCGGACCTGAATTTTCTGTACCTGTACCCACCCCTAGTCTGTATACTAGTTCAAAATGTACCTTAAATCATCAACTTAATGATTAAAAGTCCTTCCCACGCCTGAATGCGCATAGGGCGGTGCCCATCTCCGTTTCAGTAGCCCTTGGGCCACACAACGCAATCACTACAGCAGGGGTCTACTGGTAGTGGTGTGTGTTCAACTTCCATACTCTTTCCCAAATGCTGAGTGCTAAGCAGAGAAAGCAGCATGTACCATTTTAAAAGTACCATTTATGACTCGGCCAGGGATCGACCTACCGAATGCAAGGCAAACACTCTACCCACAAGGCCATTGCACCAGTTACAACTTCATGTTTACTATGAAAATAATAGAACACAGAGCCCTGTTAACCTGCATCGGATCTGTCATACCTGACATCTCATCACAGTGTAATTAGTACAGTTACTCAGCAGCTTGGGTGCTGAAGTCAGTAATGATTTTAATATGACAGCAATTGCCCAGGTGCGCGTGCGGCCATAGGATTTTAGGTTTTGAACCACTTACACTGGGAAGGGCCCTTAGTCTTTTCAATAAGTAAGGCACATTCTTAATTTGTGAAAAAAAGTTAATTTAAAAGGTTTATCATAATTCGCAAAAGTCCTATAGCTAAGTGGACTCTTTCCCTATCTCCACTGACTTGAAGTCTTGTCATTCACCAGTAGCTGACACCCCTGCTGGTTTAGCTGCTGCTTGGATTTACTTAAGGATTAGTGTGTAACATGGCATGGCTGATTGATTTGTATCAGTCCCATGTGAGTGATAATGGGACCCCACTTAGCCTCTGACAGAGAAATCTTGCATAAAACTTTCAGGCTGGTGGATGTACTAGTAGACTCAAAAGTCATCACAAAACTACCTTTAGTTATTGTTTTCTTATTGAAGAGTTGACCGTAAGCCCCTTTTGTCCTCATACACATAAAGTTGCCTTTTAATAACAGCATGTACACATGTACATGTATGCACACCTAATAGATAAACAAGAAATCTGTTATTTTCATTAGTATCTTTGGTCTGACTCTAAATAGGCTGAAGTGACCATTAAGTTTGATCTTTTACTGTTTGTCATATTTGTCAGTCTGGCTGAAGATTGAGGAACTACCTACAATAGATGGATCTTTGTACTGTGGCTATTACATCTGTTTTGTGTTGACTGTCCAGCCTGCTTCAACCAGTCCACCAGGAAATATGATACAATTCAGACCAGGTCACAGGGTCTTTCTTAAAGGGTTTACGGAAAAGGCTGGGCTGTCTACCTGGGCCGTCTACCTGGGCTGTCTAGTTGGGCTGAATATCACGTCTGGCTCCTTGGACCTACGAAAGCCCCTTGCGACAAAAGCTGTATTGCCGCAACGGTTCTTT
>NW_023365705.1:26374-30579 GCF_000003815.2 Branchiostoma floridae
GATAAGTCGTGTTAATAGCCCTTCCCAAGGGCACAAGATTGGTGGCATATCAACTGTTTTGAACCCAGAACCTCTGGGTTATGTAACACACACAATTGCTTCACACAAAGCCCCTTCACACACAGCTCCTTCACATACAGCCCATTCACATACAGTTCTTTCACAAATAGCTTCTTCATTGAGCACAAAAAAACCCTACTGCTAAAACAGCTTTTGTCCCAATGGGCTTTCGTAGGTCCAAGTAGCCTGACGTGATAGCCAGCCCAGCTAGACAGCCCAGGTAGACAGCCCAGGTAGACAGCCCAGCCTTTTCCGTAAACCCTTTCTTAAACCTAAGGGCAACAAACAGGTCAGGAAAAGGTCAACAACACAGTTTTTAACCCTCAAAAATTATATTTTCTTACAAATATAAGTAAGACACTTCTTGCAAATGTTGAATTCATGACATTGAAATGATTTCTAAGAAGCAGAGTAGATTTACAAAATGTATGTTTCAGGAAAGTTGGTTTGGAAAAAGTTGTCAAAATGAGCTTATTGTGTACACTTCCATGGTCAATGTTCTTCCTATAAAAGTATTCTTGTCATGTTTTAAACCTGGAGTTAGGATGTACTAAAACTTTTTTCCCTGGCTATAATCCCTTCCTATGGTGCACATCCATGGTTGAGCCAAACCATGTATGATTGATCTGTCGGTGATAAAATTCCCCAACTTTTCACTGGCTGTGTTCCAGGAATGAGTGTACCCCAGGAAAATCGGTCCCCCTTACACGGTGGGCGTGGCCTAAAAAGTACGAAGGCCCACAGCAACATTTAAGCACACAGCCGGGATTCTCTGCCCCCTATTGAATTAATGAATAACAGATGAATTGGGACACATTTTCCCGGGGTCTAAACCGGGATTTTCTGTCCCCTCACTAAATGTATTACAAGAATGTGGACATATTTACCCGTTTTTTTTTCATCTTGAAGACATATCTCGTAATACAACGTTTAAGAAAATGAACGTCAAGTGAGCAAAAAGGCTCATTAGTTTCGCATTTGTAGGGATTCCAGGTTAACATATCCCAAAGGTGTCCATCAGCTACAAGTCAACTAGTCTCACTGTGGTCAAATTTAAAACATGTTTCTCGGCTTGAAAATACAACTGTTGACATTAATTTCAATGTTTCTAAAACAAATGAATATGACTTTTTGGCGATCGAATGCATTACGAGTGAATGGGAAAATATTTCACCGGGGTAACCGGTATTTCCCGTCCCCTCACTGAATGACTATAACAGATGAATGGATAACAGGTGAATGAGGACACATTTTCCCGGGATTTTCTGTCCCCTCGCTGAATGTATTACGAGAATGGGGGCACATTTTCCTAGGATTTCTTGTCCCCTCACGAAATGTATTACATGTGAATGGGGACAGATTTTCCTAGGATTTTCTGTCCCCTCACTGAATGTATTACGAGAATGGGGACACATTTTCCTAGGATTTTCTGTCCCCTAGCTTAATGTATTACGAGAATGGGGACACATTTTCCTAGCATTTTCTGTCCCCTAGCTTAATGTATTACGAGAATGGGGACACATTTTCCTAGGATTTTCTGTCCCTTCACTGAATGACTTTAACAGATGAATGGGGACACATTTTCCTAGGATTTTCAGTCCCCTCGCTTATGTATTACATGTGAATGGGGACAGATTTTCCTAGGATTTTCAGTCCCCTCACTGAATGACTATAACAGATGAATGGAGACACATTTTCCTAGAATTTTCTGTCCCCTCGCTTATTGTATTACGAGAATGGGGACACATTTTCCTAGGATTTTCAGTCCCCTCACGGAATGACTATAACAGATGAATGGGGACACATTTTCCTAGGATTTTCAGTCCCCTCACGGAATGTATAACAGGTGAATGAGGACACATTTTCCCGGGATTGTCTGTCCCCTCTCTGAATGTATTACGAGAATGGGGACACATTTTCCTAGGATTTTCAGTCCCCTCACGGAATGTATAACAGGTGAATGAGGACACATTTTCCCGGGATTTTCTGTCCCCTCTCTGAATGTATTACGAGAATGGGGACACATTTTCCTAGGATTTTCTGTCCCCTCACTGAATGTATTACAAGAATGGGGACAGATTTTCCTAGTATTTCTGTCCTCTCACTGAATGACTATAACAGATGAATGGGGACACGTTTTCCTAGGATTTTCTGTGCCCTCACTGAATGTATTACGAGAATGGGGACAGATTTTCCTAGTATTTTCTGTCCTCTCACTGAATGACTATAACAGATGAATGGGGACACGTTTTCCTAGGATTGCCTGTCCCCTCACTGAATGTATTACGAGAATGGGGACACATTTTCCTAGGATTTTCTGTCCCCTAGCTTAATGTATTACGAGAATGGGGACACATTTTCCTAGCATTTTCTGTCCCCTCACTGAATGACTTTAACAGATGAATGGGGACACATTTTCCTAGGATTTTCAGTCCCCTCGCTTAATGTATTACATGTGAATGGGGACAGATTTTCCTAGTATTTTCTGTCCTCTCACTGAATGACTATAACAGATGAATGGGGACACATTTTCCTAGGATTTTCTGTCCCCTCACTTAATGTATAACAGGTGAATGAAGACACATTTTCCTAGGATTTTCAGTCCCCTCACGGAATGTATAACAGGTGAATGAAGACACATTTTCCTAGGATTTTCTGTCCCCTCACTTAATGTATAACAGGTGAATGAAGACACATTTTCCTAGGATTTTCTGTCCCCTCACGGAATGGATAACAGATGAATGAGGACACATTTTCCTAGGATTTTCTGTCCCCTCGCTTAATGTATTACGAGAATGGGGACACATTTTCCTAGGATTTTCTGTCTCCTCGCTGAATGTATTACGAGAATGGGGACACATTTTCCTAGGATTTTCTGTCCCCTCACTGAATGACCATAACAGATGAATGGGGACAGATTTTCCTAGGATTTTCTGTCCCCTCACTGAATGACTTTAACAGATGAATGGGGACACATTTTCCTAGGATTTCCTGTCCCCTCACTGAATGCATTACAAGAATGGGGACAGATTTTTCCGGGATTTTCTGTCTCCTCGCTGAATGTATTACGAGAATGGGGACACATTTTCCTAGCATTTTCTGTCCCCTCGCTTAATGTATTACGAGAATGGGGACACATTTTCCTAGGATTTTCTGTCTCCTCGCTGAATGTATTACGAGAATGGGGACACATTTTCCTAGGATTTTCTGTCCCCTCACTGAATGACCATAACAGATGAATGGGGACAGATTTTCCTAGGATTTTCTGTCCCCTCACTGAACGACTTTAACAGATGAATGGGGACACATTTTCCTAGCATTTTCTGTCCCCTCGCTTAATGTATTACGAGAATGGGGACACATTTTCCTAGGATTTCCTTTTTCTGTCCCCTCACTTAATGTTTTACGAGAATGGGGACACATTTTCCTAGGATTTAGAGTCCCCTCACGAAATGACCATAACGAATGGAGACAGATTTTCCTAGGATTTTCTGTCCCCTCACTGAATGACTTTAACAGATGAATGGGGACACACTTTCCTAGCATTTTCTGTCCCCTCACTGAATGACTATAACAGATGAATGGGGACACATTTTCTAGGATTTTCTGTTTCTGTCCCCTCGCTTAATGTATTACGAGAATGGGGACATATTTTCCTAGGATTTTTAGTCCCCTCACGGAATGACTATAACAGATGAATGGGGACACATTTTCCTAGGATTTTCTGTCCCCTCACTGAATGACTTTAACAGATGAATGGGGACACATTTTCCTAGCATTTTCTGTCCCCTCGCTTAATGTATTACAAGAATGGGGACACATTTTCCTAGGATTTCCTGTCCCCTCACTGAATGTATTACAAGAATGGTGACACATTTTTCCCGGGATTTTCTGTCCCCTCGCTGAATGTATTACGAGAATGGGGACACATTTTCCTAGGATTTTCTGTCCCCTAGCTTAATCATTATTACGAGAATGGGGACACATTTTCCTAGCATTTTCTGTCCCCTCACTGAATGACTTTCACAGATGAATGGGGACACATTTTCCTAGGATTTCCTGTCCCCTCACTGACTGCATTACAAGAATGGTGACACATTTTCCCGGGATTTTCTGTCTCCTCGCTGAATGTATTACGAGAATGG
>NW_023365705.1:30679-32560 GCF_000003815.2 Branchiostoma floridae
CAGTGAGGGGGATAGTAAGTCATTGGAAAAAGTGTCCACGTTCATTAGTTATACAGTCAGTGAGGGAACAGAAAATCCTAGGAAAATGTGTCCCCATTCTCGTAATACATTAAGCGAGGGGACAGAAAATCCTAGGAAAATGTATCTTCATTCACCTGTTATACATTAAGTGAGGGGACAGAAAATCCTAGGAAAATGTGTCCCCATTCACCTGTTATACATTCCGTGAGGGGACAGAAAATCCTAGGAAAATGTGTCCCCATTCTCGTAATACATTAAGCGAGGGGACAGAAAATCCTAGGAAAATGTATCTTCATTCACCTGTTATACATTAAGTGAGGGGACAGAAAATCCCAGGAAAATGTGTCCGCATTCACCTGTAATACATTCAGTAAGGGAACAGAAAATCCTAGGAAAATGTGTCCCCATTCATCTGTTATACATTAAGCGAGGGGACAGAAAATCCTAGCGAAAACGTGTCCCCATTCTCGTAATACATTAAGCGAAGGGACAGAAAATCCACGGAAAATGTTTCCTCATTCACCTGTTATACATTCCGTGAGGGGACAGGAAATCCTAGGAAAATGTGTCCCCATTCCCGTAATACATTCTGTGAGGGGACAGAAAATCCTAGGAAAATGTGTCCCCATTCATCTGTTATACATTCCGTGAGGGGACAGAAAATCCTAGGAAAATGTGTCCCCATTCATCTGTTATAGTCATTCAGTGAGGGGACAGGAAATCCTAGGAAAATGTGTCCCCATTCTTGTAACACATTCAGTGAGGGGACAGAAAATCCTAGGAAAATGTGTCCCCATTCATCTGTTATACATTCCGTGAGAGGACAGAAAATCCTAGCGAAAATGTGTCCCCATTCATCTGTTATACATTCCGTGAGGGGACAGAAAATCCTACCGAAAACGTGTCCCCATTCATCTGTTATACATTCCGTGAGGGGACAGAAAATCCTAGCGAAAATGTGTCCCCATTCATCTGTTATACATTCCGTGAGGGGACAGAAAATCCTACCGAAAACGTGTCCCCATTCATCTGTTATACATTCCGTGAGGGGACAGAAAATCCTAGCGAAAACGTGTCCCTATTCTAGTAATACATTAAGCGAGGGGACAGTAAATCCCGGGAAAATGTTTCCTCATTCACCTGTTCTACATTCCGTGAGGGGACAGGAAATCCTAGGAAAACGTGTCCCCATTCTCGTAATACATTAAACGAGGGGACGGAAAATCCTAGGAAAATGTGTCCCCATTCTCGTAATACATTAAGCGAGGGGACTGAAAATCTTAGGACAATGTGTCCCCATTCTTGTAACACATTCAGTGAGGGGACAGAAAATCCCGGGAAAATGTGTCCCCATTCATCTGTTATACATTAAGTGAGGGGACAGAAAATCCTAGGAAAATGTGTACCCATTCATCTGTTATAGTCATTCAGTGAGGGGACGGAAAATCTCGGTTACCCTGGGGAAATATGTCCCCATTCAACCGTAATGCATGGCCAAAAAGAAACATTCAAATTAGTGTCAAGACTCAAGAGATTATTTTCAAGTCGAGAAATATGTTTTAAATTTGACCACAGTGAGACTAGTTGACTTTTAGTTTAGGGGACATTAATCCCGAGTACGTTTGGGTATATGTTAACCTGGAATCCCTACAAATGCCAAACTAATGAGCCTTTTTTGTTCACTGAACATTCATCTCTTTTTAATGCTGTATTACGAGATATATCTTCAAGATGAAGAAAGGGTGGCCATCGGAAGATCTAAGGGCACCGAAAATCTAATCTGCCCGGGAAAATGGGCCCCCTTCTTTCAGTCACTACAAAAAGTATGTTTGTTCTTTAAACATTCAAGTTTAAGATGTG
>NW_023365705.1:33042-34624 GCF_000003815.2 Branchiostoma floridae
GTGAAAATGCAGGAAATTGTGCCCCTTCAGCACTGGACATGTGGAAAATATTTGCGGAAGCGTCACCACAAAAACCATTACTTTCAAGGTATATTGGAAGCCCAGGGGCTGAAAGACTGATCCTATAATTAGTAGAGTAGATGTCTTTGGTCTAAATTAGTCTATAACTTATAAGTATGTTATTATATAATTTGTTGTTGCCTTTGCCAGGATTGACATACTTATATCACCAGGATTGACATATTTATATCCCTGCCTGGGAGCCAGACAGGACCGGGTTGCTAGCGAGTTTTGTTCGGGGAGCCAAGACAGTCAGGCCCCCTGATCTCACATTAGCGCTCAGGGGAGTTTTAGCCTGAAGGTGTTATCAGTAGACCTTATCGGACTCCCCGGGACGCTAATAGGAGATCTAGGGACGCTAATAGGAGATCTAGGGACGCTAATAGGAGATCTACGGTCCTGACTGTCTTGGGCCATTATAAACTGTCCTAGCTGCCCCTGGCTGGCCCCCGGGGTACCTGGGCAACCTCAAGGAGTTCTGCTCAGATGATGTACAGAGTAAAAATGCATTTGTGCAGATAGTATTATTGCTTTGTGAAAGGAAATTCTTGTTAAAAGAAAAAGGTCATTTAAAAAAAAATACTGTACAAGTTATCTGAGTCAGACACACGTTTGAACCAAGGCTTCTTGTTTGAACAAACTGAGGGCACCTATACTGAAATATGATATGGTCACATGTGGTCACCTTTCTGTGACCTCAGATTAATGCCCACTGCCTGGCTAGCATGGCTCAGCCTGTGTCCCGCATGTGGGAGAAAACCACACCTCCCAGTGGGATGGGTCAGTGTAAGGGTCTTTGTTCTTCAGGGAAGGCTGGTGGTGACTTCTCCCTTTCACAGATTGAAGAAAAAGATACTGCACGAGGAGAGCACCTTGAATAGAATTGTATATAGAATTTACCTTTTATCCATCACTTTGGACAAAAATTGAAGGCAACATTGTTTTAACAGATTTCCACAGATATAACTCAAACCCTAAATCAAAGCTGACTTTTAGATGGATTCTTAACACCTCATCAAGAAAGAGAGAAAAAAGAAATTTTCCTTTGGAATGATGAACGTTTGCACCTCCTGTGTAATATGTAGCCCTTGCACTTCATATTTGTAGCAATTTTCTAGTATTCTTTTTATAATACGTTCCCTAATCTTTAGACTCTACATTATGAAGATTCCCTAAATGTAAGTGGATTAGTCTTTTCATGTTTAGCTCTCTTAAACATGTCAGTGTCCAGTCCTACGTATGTTTGCCCTACTTTGTACCAGTTTTACAAATGTTGTGCAGTTGACTTTGACTTGACTTGTTAGTCTCCAAGCAGACCCAACGGTACCTTAATAGAGATAGTATCAAAGCTGGCAAAGGAGTATAACGTTAGCCGGCCACAGGGAGATAGCCGCCTAAGGGAGTCAAACGGGTGCCGCTATACAAGTCCCTTGCCAACTTTGATACTATTTCTAAGGCACCGTAGGGTCTGCTTGGAGACTATTGTTATCCAGTGTCCTGGCCCTTTTTAGCTCCTATGTCT
>NW_023365705.1:43876-50202 GCF_000003815.2 Branchiostoma floridae
GTTTTGTCGGCACCCGGGCTACTACCTGGCCATTATTGTCAGCTAAAGACACGCTTAATCTGACAAGATGAATGTGTAATTTTCTAGCTGAATACCATGATGGAAGAAGCTGAAACATTCATTTTTTGTCTTTAATGCTGCAGATAAAACAGATGAAACTAAAACTTTGATCACAAACAAGCAAAACTGTGTCTCTGTCAGTAAAGTTTGTGTCGAACTCGTAAAGTGATACAATTTGCTTGGATATTGCATACCTTAATCTAAACAAAACTGGAAAAATATAAAATGATGAAAGAAATATTTAAAGCTTGAATCTGGTGAATCAGATATCCATGATCCCTACCTGAAACTTTGCTTTTGTGTCTTTATTTTCAGTTTCAACGTAAATTTTGTACTGTCCCATCAGAATTATAAACTTTTATTATGTTTTACTCAGGGTGTTGTGGTGTGATTTCTCTGTGCTAATTTGGTGGAATAGTCACAATTTGTCATTTTACCAGTTGTTGAATTAACAAATTATATCATGTTTTACTGCCAAACTTCATGAAGACTTGAAAGTTGAGTCTATCTGACAGTGTGTTACCTTGGTTTAACTAACACTTTACCATTGTTCTGACAACAGCATGATGAAGTTGCATGTTTTTATGGCTTGTAGACAGATGAGTCTCCCGGCAGCTATCTCCTTCCGACGTGTCCTGGACTGTACCGAATTTCCCGACATCACCATATTTAGAAACTGGCCTGTTACTAAACGAAGGTGAAATACAAAACGGGCACCTGCTTTGCACATGGAGGAGTTTGTTTTAGATGCGTTCCTTCGTGCAAAGATGTCCCAAAGTTTGTAGTTTTGCTGAGGTTGTCTTTCTAACATGGAGTGGAGTTGACTTGATTTTCCCAGCTGTTTTCAGACATAATCTTCGTCCTGATGATGTGGAGGCTGACCACCCCTCGGTTTGAAGTGAACCCGTCCATTTTTGTGGTGTTTGTTGTTCTAACATGGGCTGTACCATAGAAGTAATGGGGTTATAGCTAATAGAGAAAATTAGATTCTAACTTTCATCCTGATATTTGAAGTGAACCTGACCACCCCTTTTCTTGAGATGAACCTGTCCATGTTTGTAGTGTTTGCTCTAACAGGGACTGTGCCATAGACGTTGTGGGGAGGGTTATAGCTAAAACGTTCTTAAAGTTCCTGATGGCTGAAGTGGACCTGATCACCCCTCTTTTTGCAGTGAACCTGTCTATTTTTGTAGTGTTTGTATACTAACATGGGAGGTGCCATAGACGTAGTGTACATTATTATAGGAAAACGAAGAAATTGTTTCTTTTCTGATAGCAGTTTTGTTCTTCTTCTACATATTGGCAGACTGAGGTCAGCCATTGACAAAAAGCTGCAAATTAATCAAGCAAGCAATTTATCAATAACGTTTGGAGACATGTGTCACAGTAACTACGTAACTTTCCAGTGCAATGGTCTCGACTAACATGACTTGGACTTTCTTTCTTCCTCCCTAGAGCGTGCATTGCAGTGAAGACTAACATGGAAAAACAATCCCTTTCATCCCCCAGGATCCACAGAATAAAGCTATTATGGTTTGTTATACAACAGAGGTAACAGTGACAACTGTGTTGCAGGTCAGGTCAGGGGTCGGGAGGTCGGAGGTCGTCGCGGAAGGACCACCACCACAAGGACTTCATGGTGGCCACGCCCGACGAGTTCGTGTCTCGCTTTGGGGGCAACAAGGTCATCAGCGAGGTGAGGACGTCTTAAACCACTTCTGCTGTTTCTTAAGAACTTACTGAGGTTTCCTAGATGTTGTAGGCTGATGTCGTGGTTCAACTTTTCTAATTCTTGAACTTTGTTACTTTTAGCTAGAACCTGTTAAAAAAAATCTGTCTGCTGAAAAGCAGTTTTGAATGGTGTCAACGATTGATAAATGATAGCTGCTGACTCCTCTTTGCACTGTCTGTATTGAAGTTACCAAATGTAGAATGCTGCCATTATTTAATATCAACAAGTTTATCTACCAGATAACTTGTTGTTATGGACTCCAAAGTTGTGCTGTTTTACACTGACTGCATGTACATGTAGTTGCATGGAGTCATTGATAAGTTATGGATAGTACTAACTTAAGGTAATAGCTATCATGGTGATTAATTTTTCATACAATTTCTATGTATTAGTTATCAAATGAATGTATCTTTTACTGTCAGTGTTAACTTAATCTTGTCTACTTTATTAGCAAATGATGATGATTGATTGATTGATTGACAGGTGTTGATAGCGAACAACGGCATCGCTGCAGTGAAGTGCATGCGGTCCATCCGCCGCTGGGCCTACGAGATGTTCCGCAACGAACGCGCCATCCGGTTTGTTGCCATGGTGACGCCAGAAGATCTGAAGGCCAACGCAGGTGTGTTTTTATCCATAGTTGGTTATAAGGCTTCAAGTAGAAACTGACAGTGAGTTTATTTGAGCTTAAAGGCCTAATATAGAAGTACTTCAGGACATTCGTACAGCTGTTACATTTGCTGCAGAATTTCGTGTGCAGAATTTTGCATTCGAATTATGTGCAGAATTTTGCAGAATTGTCCTTGCTTCCAGGGACAAACCAAAATTTCTCAGTAAGCACAGCACAAAATGTACTTAATTAGTTGTTATCATGTTCTGTCATAATGTCATATTATAAAATAATATAGTATATGTAGAGTTTCCTTGAGTTTGCAAACTGATGTCATTATGCTTATCAAATTTATCGTCCAATGTCTTCCCAATTTAGAGGGTCTAGGTTTCTAAGTTTGATATAGTGTCTGTAGATGGCTCTACTAGATGCATAAGCCAGTAGATGTATGATATAAGCTTATTGATATGTGACCTTGACCCTTGACCTGGCCTTGCAGAGTACATCAAGATGGCGGACCAGTACGTGCCAGTTCCGGGCGGCGCCAACAACAACAACTACGCCAACGTGGACCTCATCCTGGACATCGCCAAGCGGATTCCTGTGCAGGTCTGGAATACGATCATCATATTTTTTCTTTCAAATTCTCTTTTTTATGACCTGTAAATGTAATATACATGTACATTGTAAGTCTTGTAACATCAATCATTGAAAATGGAAAGTATCTGAGCATTGAAATGAATTCCCCATACACTACAGTCATCTTGTAACTGTTAGTATAGTATACTAAACAAATTCATGTACATGTAAACACTGAGTATGTGAGATAGAATTTCATTCAGCTAAAACTGAATAATTAAACTGCCTCTCAGTGTCTTAGGATGTTAAGGCTGTTATGCCTAAACAAATAAACAAACAAAGTGTTGTTATTTACAGGCGGTGTGGGCTGGCTGGGGCCATGCCTCGGAGAACCCGAAGCTGCCAGAACTCCTGCACAACAACAACATCTCGTTCATCGGGCCGGGCGAGTCCGCCATGTGGGCGCTGGGAGACAAGATCGCTTCCACCATCATCGCACAGAGCGCCAACGTGCCCACCATGGCCTGGAGCGGCAGTGGTACGTTGCTAGGGCTGTTGCCATGGTTACTGACAGGGCTGTTGCGATGGTTACTAACATGGCTGTTGTGATGGTTACTAACATGACTGTTGCCACAGTTACTGACATGACTGTAAGACTTAAGAAAGAGGGTTTTTTTATGGATAAAGGGGTTTCATGTTCTCTGTGACCTTGCTGTGACCTTCCTATGCCTTTGATGTGACCTTGCTCTGTGACCTTGCCCTGTGACCTTGCTCTGCCATTGATGTGACTTTCATATGCCCTTGATGTGCCCTTCAGGGTTGAAGATTGAGTGGAGCGAGGAGGCCATGAAGGCCGGCAAGTCCATCGAGGTTCCGCAGCAGCTCTTCAAACAGGCATGTGTCGAAACTGCAGAGGACGGCATCAAGGTCAGCACCTGCCACTGTTATGCAGGCATCTTATAACAGTGCAGAGGACAGATTTATCATTTTTTCCTTCATTCCTAATACTATTTATAACAAGTATGCAAATGATGACATTTTTCTTTTTAGTGTACAGTCACGTAGAGTAACCTAGAGTCTAAAGTGGTCACTCGTCTACTCCGACCATTTTGTACTAGTCCTTTGAGTGGTCAGGACAGACAGGTTGTACTGTTTAGTAAGTTAGTTCAGGGAAATGAAATGTTTGAAATGCTCATGTCAAAGATGAGGACCCCTAACATGTTTAGTTCTCCTCTTGACCATGAGACATGTCCAGGCGTTTGTTTTATGTTAAAAAAAATTTAACTTAAACATGTTAGCCCTAATGTACCACAATGTGCTTCGCCTAGTACAGTTCAAACTTGTTCCAGTAAAGTGAACTTGACCTTTGCCCTTTCCCAGAGTGCCGCAGCCATCGGGTACCCTGTGATGATCAAGGCGTCGGAGGGGGGCGGTGGGAAGGGCATCCGGAAGGTCGAGACGGAGGAGGATTTCCCCGCGGCGTTCCGACAGGTTCAGAACGAGGTGCCCGGCTCGCCCATCTTCATCATGAAACTTGCTAAAAGGTCAGGAAATCAACCTGATTATTTATTTGTTTATTTTTCTACCCTATCTTCTAATAAATAATGATAGTCCAGACTTGCATCTTTGTGATGAAACTGACGAAAAGTCTTTTTGAAATGTTTGAAATTTTTAGCATCTCAGAATAAAGATTTTTATCAGTCCGTCATTCATTTTGTGGATTTTGTAATACTATATTGTATTGTGAGGTAGGCAGGTTGAAGGAAATGTGTTTTATGTATTTATTTTTTAATTCTTTTTTATTAATTCAACATTTAACATCGTCATGTTGATATGACCAGCCTCTCGCAACAAATCCATCCAAAATATTATTAGCCTTGGCTATGTTTTAGAAATGTACCCATGAAGCTTCGTTTTCTTCCCACAGTGCCCGTCACCTGGAAGTGCAGCTATTGGCTGACCAGTACGGGAACGCCATCTCCATATTTGGGCGTGACTGTTCTATCCAGCGCCGACACCAGAAAATTATCGAGGAGGCACCGACTACTGTGGCCCCTCCTGACATCTGGGACAGGATGGAGAAGGTAAGGATCGGCTCTGTTTCCATGGTTACTGTATCCATGGTTACTGTTTCCATGACTACTGTGGCCCCGCCTGACATCTGGGACAGGATGGAGAAGGTAAGGATCATCACCATGGTTACTGTTTCCATGACTACTGTGGCCCCGCCTGATATTTGGGACAGGATGGAGAAGGTAAGGATCATCACCATGGTAACTGTTTCCATGGTTACTCTGTCCATGACTACTGTGGCCCTGCCTGACATCTGGGACAGGATGGAGAAGGTAAGGATCATCACTGTTTCCATGGTTACTATTTCCATGACTACTGTGGCCCCTCCTGACATTTGGGACAGGATGGAGAAGGTAAGGATCGGCTCTGTTTCCATGGTTACTGTCTCCATGGTTACTCTGTCCATGGCTACTGTGGCCACGCCGGACATCTGGGACGGGATGGAGAAGGTAAGGCTCATCACCATGGTTACTGTTTCCATGGTTACTGTTTCCATTTACTACAGTCACTGTGGCTCCTCCTGATATCTGGGACAGGGCTGAGAAGGTAAGGATCGTCTCTGTTTCCATAGTTACTGTCTCCATGGTTACTGTTTCCATTTACTACTGTGACCCCTCCTGATATTTGGGACAGGATGGAGAAGGTAAGGATTGTCTCTGGTTCCATGGTTACTGTTTCCATGACTACTGTGGCCCCGCCCAACATCTGGGACAGGATGGAGAAGGTAAGGATCACCACTGTTTCCATGGTTACTGTCTCCATGGTTACTGTTTCCATTTACTACCGTGGCCCCTCCTGATCATGATATCTGGGACAGGATGGAGAAGATAGTTGACAGGGTTAGGGTTGTATCTTTCCGAAAGGTGTTTACAGTGATATAACACCTGGATAGTGACAAGTTACCACTGAATAATGGTTTTCATCTGAGGTGATGACAAGTTTTCTTTTAGAACATGAATATATCCTGTTGTTCCAGGCTGCAGTAGTCCTTGCTAAGATGGTGGGCTATGTCAGCACAGGTACTGTGGAGTACCTCTACAGTAAAGGTTAGGGGCAGGGTTAGGGTTAGGGTCAGGGTCAGGGTCAGGGTTAGGGTTAGCTGAGCTATGCTAACACAGCTCATGTTGTTCCAGGCTGCAGTAGTCCTTGCTAAGATGGTGGGCTATTTTAGCACAGGTACAGTGGAGTACCTCTACAGCGATGACGGATCCTTCTACTTTCTCGAGCTCAACCCAAGACTACAGGTAAAGAAAGTCATGCTTGTACTTAAGG
>NW_023365705.1:54902-56314 GCF_000003815.2 Branchiostoma floridae
TATTTTTCGAATCTGCAGGTTGAGCACCCCTGCACAGAGATGGTGGCCGATGTCAACCTTCCCGCTGCTCAACTACAGGTTTGTTATAGATTCTAAATATGATTATCATAATAACAATGCTGCAAATTGCATTCATTTTTCATGTCTATTGTATCGCAATTTGTACTCTTTTATGTCTAATTGTATCATTATTTGTACTTTTTCATGCCTATTGTATCACATTGCACTCACTTTTTTTATGTCCATGCGGCCCCCCCTATATATATACACAGGTAGCCATGGGCGTTCCCCTGTACCGGATTAAGGACATCCGGCTGCTCTATGGGGAGGACCCTTGGGGGGACACACCCATAGACTTTGACAGGTGAGTAGCAGACCACCTAAATGTCTTTCGTTGGTTCCTTACCTTACTGATAATAATTGCAGGATAGAGTATGCCATCTGTTACAGAGCTGTAGCTGCCATGATTGTAGATTATGAAAGTTTACTTGCAAGTTCATGCCCATAGTATGTACATGGTACAAATAAGATAGGGATCATGCATGTAACAATGAACTATGATAAATATTATTGTACAAAGAGACTGCTGGAATACTAGTGTTGACTATATCTAGATAGGTTGGGTTATGAGCACCATTATGAGCATGAAAGCTCAAATATGGGTAGTAAGCATAAAGATTCTTGACAGTGGGCTTTCTTAATGCTTCTCTTTTTTATCGTCTGGCCTCATCATTAATGCTCTGTGCCTGAGGAGATTGTTATGACAAAGCAACAACAATTTTTGAATAAATGTTTCCCTCCCTCCAGCCCAGTACACAGGCCGGTACCGAGAGGTCATGTCATCGCCGCCAGGGTCACCAGCGAAAACCCAGATGAGGTAACTTTTCACTACTCCTTCATCCCCCTAGTTACAAAGAAGCGTACACATTGTCCAAAGTATCAATGACTTAAACCCTAGCCTGTACCCCCCAGGGATTTAAGCCCAGCTCCGGGACCGTGCAGGAGCTGAATTTCCGCAGCAGTAAGAACGTCTGGGGGTACTTCAGTGTGTTAGTGTGTTAGTGTGAGGTACTGGTGCTGTATAACCAACCCCTGTTCCCCTCCCCCAGGGGTTTAATACTCTTCCCCTCTCCCCAGGGATTTAAGCCCAGCTCCGGGACTGTACAGGAGCTGAATTTCCGCAGCAGTAAGAACGTGTGGGGCTACTCCAGCATGTCAGTGTGTTAGTGTGTAAGTGTGAGGTACTGGTGCTGTATAACCAACCCTGTTTCCCCTCCCCCCAGGGATTTAAGCCCAGCTCCGGGACCGTACAGGAGCTGAATTTCCGCAGCAGTAAGAACGTGTGGGGGTACTTCAGCGTGTCGGCCAGCGGAGGTCTGCACGAGTTCGCTGACTCGCAGTTCGGACACTGC
>NW_023365705.1:56586-57278 GCF_000003815.2 Branchiostoma floridae
GTCAGAAGTACAATATGGGAATCACATTGAACGAGAAAGTCAAGTACCTCATCTAGCTTGTGATCACAATTTGGCATCTTCCTATTTTGGCTTCACTGTTCCCAAACTTGAAGTGTCCTTCTGGGGAGAGTTCCACACGACTGAAGAGTACCTCATCTAACTTGTGATTGTAACTTGCCATTTTCCCACTAACTGTTTGTCATCCTTTTGCTTGTTCCCAGGAACATGGTGATAGCACTAAAGGAGTTGTCCATCCGAGGAGATTTCCGCACGACTGTCGAGTACCTCATCAAGCTGCTGGAGACCGACACCTTCCAGAATAACGCCATCAGCACCGGCTGGCTGGACAGGCTCATCGCCGAGAAAGTACAGGTAGATACCTGATGAGCAACAGTTTTTAATTGTCAACTTTATGTTGATACACTTGATAAGATCTGTATGAATGTAGGTGGTATAAGTCAGACACCTTCCAGAACAACGCCATCAGCACCGGCTGGCTGGACAGACTCATCGCCGAGAAAGTACAGGTAAATTCCAGACAGCAACAGTTGTTTTTTTAAACTTTATTTTTATACACCTGATAAGATCTGTATGAATGTAGGCTGTATAAGTGAGACACCTTCCAGAACGACACCATCAGCACCGGACAGACTCATCGCAGAGAAAGTACATGTAGATAGCCAATGGGCAAC
>NW_023365705.1:57836-63855 GCF_000003815.2 Branchiostoma floridae
CTTGAAAGATTAAGAAAACATTAATTTGAAAAGAAATGGCTGGGAAGAGAACTGAACTATGACTAGTCCCTCCCTGAAACTGTGTGTACCAGTGGAGGAATAAAGAAAAGACTTGACTTGACCTCTGGTGCATACTTACCTCAGACGGAGACTAGTTATAATGTTGATGTCACAGGTCACATCCCTGGACCAGCAAATTAATTTACAAAAATGTGTGTAGGAAGGCCTTACATTTCCCCCCCCTCCCCTCCAGGTGACCCGCCAGTCCCCCAGCTCCTACTTCCTTATGATGAACGACTCCACCATCGAAGTCGACGTGCACAGGTAGCGTGTTTTTGTTTTGTTTGGTTGTTTCTTCTGATCCCCTCATATGCTATGAGCTTTGAATACAATCATTTACTAGTATTCATATCTGGTCCTGAATTGCTGACTGAACCCCTGACTGAACTTGACTTTTACTATGCACTATACTTATGTGGAAAAGATGAATTTGTAGATCTTTACAGAATGGATGAACAAAGAACTTTAACCTTCTCCCTCCTGAATAACCCCTGATGATGAACAATAGAGAATTGGTCGTATAACAGCTACTTCAGTGCTGAACATTGAATTTGTTCCCCCTTCCACATGTTGTGACTGAGTGGTCTCCCCCTGAATCTTTTATGCATATTGGTTTATGGCGGTCTCATCCCAATGTTTAATGGCACATTAATTAAAATTTAATAAATGTTCTCCACAGGTTGAGTAATGGGGTCTCCTACCAACGTATGACAGCATGCTTTAAATGTTCCCCCCAGGTTGAGTGATGGTGGTCTCCTCCTGTCATTCGACGGCAACAGCTACACGACCTACATGAAGGAGGAGGTGGATCGCTACCGCGTCGTCATCGGCAACAAGACCATCGTGTTTGAGAAGGAAAACGACCCGTCCGTGCTGAGGTGAGCTTTGATTTTATTTGTTGTACATGCAATGTATTCAGCTGTCTTACAGCTCAGGTTGTTCAGTCTTAGCCAAAACTGTTGTTGAACAAAGGCAAATGGAACTGCCAATACACAGAAGAAGACTTTTTTCCAAATTCTAATTTGCAGTATATAATGTTTGATAGGCTTATATATGCCACATTCTTCTTCTACTGGCTTCTATGCATTTACATGTGTGTACTTAGTTCCTTGAAGTTTTCCCCAAGACTGTTTTTAAAATCACCTCGTCATTGGAGATGTAGGTCATTGTGTCCTCAAAGTTTGGTGCAAATACTCATTCCTGAAGATTGCCGTGTCCTTGTCCAGGTCTCCTTCAGCGGGGAAGCTGATCCACTACCTGGTGGAGGACGGAGGTCACGTGTTCAGCGGGCAGGCTTATGCCGAGATCGAGGTCATGAAGATGGTCATGGCGCTCACCGTCACCGAGAGTGGATGGTAAGATTATAATAGACTCTAGTGCTGGTTCATTCTCAAACCTTACCCAGCTACAACTGTTAGTCATAGGGCTCACCGTCACTGAGAGCGGATGGTAAGGGGTGCCAAGCAATGAGGGATGGTGACTATAAGCAGTGCTACAACGCTAAGCAACTACTTTGATTATTGTCTCTTTCTCTTATGAAAATGAATGAAAGAGGGGCACTCAGTGGTATTTCTGTGGTTTCTACTTAGTTTGTAATGATTTTAATGAAGACCTTTTTCTATTTCTAAAGATGAAGAAAAATCCATAAATAATTTCATTCTCAGAGGTACTGTATATATTTTAGCCTTTCCTTTTTGTGACATAGAATTGTCCTGAGGTATTGTTAGTAATTTGTTTGTTTAAAAAGTGTTGTTGTTCTGTTCACTCTAGCGTCCATTTTGTGAAGCGAGCTGGAGCCATCCTGAGCCCAGGCAGCGTGGTAGCCAACCTGGCCTTAGATGACCCCAGTAGAGTTCAGCAGGCACAGGTCTTCACTACAGGCTTCCCCACACATCACAACGTGGATCTCAAAGGGGAGAAAATCAACCTGGTGAGTCCGCTAACCTTTACCCTCTGACCTTTATAACTCTGACCTGAGCCTTAGATGACCCCAGTAGAGTCCAGCAGGCACAGGTCTTCACTACAGGCTTCCCCACTCATCACAATGTGGATCTTAAAGGGGAGAAAATCAACCTGGTGAGTCCGCTAACCTTTACCCCCTGACCTTGTATGAACTCTGAACCATTACAGGCTGAGAATCTTGTGGCTGCTGAACACAACTTTGTTGCTGATTTTGTGGCAGCATAAACATTTATTTGTTTGAGTTTCTTTCTTTATAAATGGGCCATTCCAGGAAAAAGGGGGCAGGACAAATATATGAAGGTGTTTTTCTTCATGTTCTACATGATATCAGTACTGTTCACTCATCATGCTGTTTGTTGCTGTCCAGATTTTCCAGGATGCGAGACAGAAGCTGGAGAATGTGATGAGAGGGTACTGCCTGCCTAACCCATACTTCAAACAGAAGGTATGCCTGTGTTGCTATCAATACACTTTATATTTAGCTGTGTAGGCTGAGTAGGCAAGCTTGCTACCTCTGGTGCATTCTCTCCACAGACAAGTAGAATGGAAAATAATCCACTGCAAATTATGAAACATTCATCGGGATTTTATGTTCATTTTGACCTCTTTGAAGCAACCTTATGGCCCAGCAAATAACCTTGGCTTCAAGTGCTGCAATACAGAATTGTTTTAAGCATGAATCCAAAAATAAAAATTTGGCAGACGTAAATGATTTTACTGTACTACAACCTTTGTTTTCTCCCCAGGCCAAGGAGTCAGTGGAGACCCTGATGCGTTGCCTGAGAGACCCCACGCTGCCGCTGTTGGAACTGCAGGAGGTGATCTCCACCACCTCCGGCCGCATCCCCGTACAGGTGGAGAGGGCAATACGGAAACACCTGTCCACCTACGCCTCCAACATCACCTCAGTACTCTGCCAGTTCCCCAGTCAGCAGGTGAGTACAAAAGGGAAAGTCTCAGGTAAAGAAAAGTGAAAGTATGTCAGTATCCCTGTACAGGTGGAGCGGGCGATCAGGAAACACCTGTCCACTTACGCCTCCAACATCACAACCGTACTCGGCCAGTTCAAACCCAAGTCAGCAGGTGAATGAAAAGTGAAATTCTCAGGTAAAGGAAAATCAAAGTATCAGGGTCCCTGTACAGGTAACTAACCATAAGCAATGGTAAAGGCAACTCAAAATGTCATAATGATGATTTTACCTTTTCAACAGTCAAACTGCTCCTCTACTGTGTATAATGGTGTAATCAGTTCATCCACAGCCTCTGGTATGTTGATGTAGCACAAAATGTCCAATGTTACCGAGTAATTGACAGTCGTGTTTGTTGTCTCCCAACAGATCGCGACAGTGATTGACAGCCATGTTTGTTCTGACAGGTCGCGACAGTGATAGCGACAGTGATTGACAGCCATGTTTGTTCTGACAGGTCGCGACAGTGATAGCGACAGTGATTGACAGCCTTGTTTGTTCTGACAGATTGCGACAGTGATTGACAGTCGTGTCTGTTCTCCCCTGACAGATTGCGACAGTGATTGACAGCCACGCAGCCACCCTGCAGAAGCGCGCGGAGAGAGACAACTTCTTCCTGAACACGCAGACGATCGTGCAGCTGGTGCAGAGGTACCGCAGCGGGATCCGGGGACACACCAAGACTGTCGTACAGGATCTCCTTAAGATGTACCTCAAGACGGAGTCTCAGTTCCAACATGGTAAGGAGATAGCTCTTAAGGTTCTATTGGAGCTGGGTTAGGTTTGAGAGTGAACCAGCGGGAAGATTGTACAATGTACATGTGTTTCTTAGGCTTCTATTGGAGCTGGGTTAGGTTTGAGAGTGAACCAGCGGGATCCGGGGGCACACCAAGACGGTCATGCAGGATCTCCTTAAGATGTACCTCAAGACGGAGTCACAGTTCCAACATGGTGAGGAGATAGTTTCTTAGGCTTCTATTGGAGCTGGGTTAGGTTTGAGAGTGAACCAGCGGGATCCGGGGACACACCAAGACGGTCGTACAAGATCTGCTTAAGATGTACCTCAAGACAGAGTCTCAGTTCCAGCATGGTGAGTGTGTTTCTTAGGCTTCTATTGGAGCTGGGTTAGGTTTGAGAGTGAACCAGCTGGATCCGCGGCCACACCAAGACGGTCGTACAGGACCTGCTCAGGATGTACCTCAAGACGGAGTCTCAGTTTCAACATGGTGAGGAGATAGTACATGTGTTTCTTAGGCTTCTATTGGAGCTGGGTTAGGTTTGAGAGTGAACCAGCAGGATCCGCGGCCACACCAAGACGGTTGTGCAGGATCTACTCAGGATGTACCTGAAGACGGAGTCTCAGTTTCAACATGGTGAGGAGATAGTACATGTGTTTCTTAAGCTGCTTATAGGATCTCCTTAGGATGTACCTCAGACCTCAGGATGGAGTCCCAGTTTCAGCATGGTGAGGAGATAAGTGTGTTTCTTAGTCTGTTGAAGACACTGTCTTCCAAGGGTACTAACTAAGCATGTTTCTTACTTAGTCCTCTTAGGGTGTACCTTAAGGTGAAGTCCAGTTCCAACATCATAAGGAACTAGACTAAGTACTATGTTTTTAGTCTTCTGAGGATGCATCGTAAGATATAGTCCATGTTGTAACATCGTAAGGGGCTTAAGTATATGTAAGGAGCTAGTGTGTTTGGTATTCTTCTTAGGGTGTCCAATAAGACATAGTCCATGTTCTAACATGGTAGGGAGGTAGTTTGTTTCTTTAGTCTACACAGTTCCTGTCCCAACATAGTAAACAGTCTTGTTTCTTAGGCTCTTTGATACTGTCATCTGTAAAGGGCTTACTTAAGACAGATTCCATGTTCAACAACTGTAAAGTAATCTTGTCAATTGCATGTGTGTAGCTTTGTGCAATATTTTTGGAAAATACAGAATATTAATTAGTATCAATTTATTACTACATCATGCCCAGGTTGCTACTCCAAGTCTCTTACTGTCTTAGTCTTAAAATTATTAATTGATCTGATCAATGACATGGAATTTCTTCACACAGTAGTCGTTGGAATTCTTTGCAGATTTTGTTGAATCGTTATAACATCATGACATTTGTGTGTGCGTGTGTTTATGTGCAGGTTCGTATGACAAGTGCGTGGCTCTACTGAGGGAGAAGAACAAAGACAACATGGAGGAAGTTCTGGCCAACATCTTCACCCACTCACAGGTGAGGCACTGCTGTAGGCAAGCTGGCCTGGTGGTTTGCTTTAAACCTATCCATCATTTATCCCCGCAGTTATACATATTGGGCAACAGAGGTTGTGATAGACAGACCAAGGAGATCTTGACACGGGTGCATCATCATATGCCAGGGCAGGAGTTGGCTAATCTTCACACCGTGCTTCCAAGCAGCTCTCACAGTGCAGTAGGTTCACACTGGCAAGGCCGCACACTGTGATGTGCTTCTGAACACACTCCAACCAAGAGTTCCTTAGAGCAACTGCCATTTGGAGATGGTGTAGATGCAGCCACTGGCTCGTTCCATGTGTCTGTACCACCAGAGTCAGCCAAACTATTTGCTCATGACGACTTCATTAGTCTTTACTTGCAGGTGTCTAAGATGAACCAGTTAGTGATCATGTTGATTGACCACCCGTGCAAGGGTTAGGGTTAGCGTTAGGGTTATGGCTAGGCTTGCAGTACCGGTACTTGATGTTTAACCCCAGGTGTCTAAGATGAACCAGTTAGTGATTGTGCTGTACATGTGCGAGTAGTGGTGCGTACCTAAACTCATATTCAGGTTCAGGTCCGGATTCAGGTCCAGCAGTTCAGGTTCAGGTCCAGACTTTAAGTCCGGACCTGAATTCATCTTTCCATACTATGTGCACTAGAATTTTTTTTTTGAAGGGGAGGGGGGATGGTGCATATAAAATTGCATGTTAGCATGAATTGAAATGCAATGTGAAAACTATATGCAAATTATATGAGCCAGTGTTAACATGAAATGTTTTTTGTCTTTTGGTACC